>NW_025319012.1:600000-815445 GCF_016746245.2 Drosophila santomea
CAGGTGTTCATCGGCCGGATACGCCACCTGAGGAGCGTCAAAAATTCATCCAGCGGCAGGAGGAGATAAAGCGTATGCTCGCAGAGAAAAATGCAGAGGGTGCAAAGCTTGTCGCTACCCCACGTCTCACGCCCCTTAAACCTGGAGTCACTGCACCGGAAAAGCGCACACCTGGCAAGGCAGCAGGCGGTGATTCGCTTTCCACGGTTCCGCTCTCAGTGATTCGGCAGGCCAAGGTGCTGGACATCGACTACCTGCAACGCAAAGGAGAGACCATCGGAGATCTAGATGATGTGGACGAGTCGGAGCTAGACGACGCTGAGCTGCCCGACGACTTGCCCGAGGACATGGAGGACGCGATTGCACGAATGGTAGAGGAGGAAGAACAGTTCAGCGCGGCAGTGGCAGCTCGGGAGTTACCTGGAGCAGAGGATGTCCTGCGCACTACGCCTTCCAAGTCCAAGCAAACTAGTAGGGTGTTGCCTGAGAGTCTAGCTCAAAACTCCGCGCCTGGTACTTCTGGCTTGCAGGAACCACACCGAAAGCGCCTTCCCATGCCCACCATGCATCCGCCGCTTCTGCGCCATCAGTTTCCAATCTCCGCAGGCCCGTCGCATTCTCCCGCATCTTTGGTTCGCCCTCACGCACCTCTCGGTATGCATCCTATGCTGCAAAGACACCTTTCGCAGACTGTTCACCCACCACAGGCCATGCATCTCCTGCAAAATGCCCTATCCGCTCCTCTTGGTCAGCCGCTCGGATGTGGTAATTATGGTACCGGCCCCCATTCCGCCCAACACCTGCCTCTGGTTATGTCTATGCCTTCAGCTGCGGCAGCAGCTGCCCATCTTTTGCAATCGCCGGTCGCCTCTGCTACAGCGCGTCCAGCCGATACAGTCTCGGGAAGCCCAGCGCCTGATCCGAAACCGAGGGGTAGACGGAAAAAGGTTACACCTCTCAGGGATCAGTTGCAGAAGCAACAAACGGCGGCCGCTGTTACGGCGGCTACTTCCTCAACTACACCGGGATCAGCCCCCTCGGATAAGGCGAAGGGTCAGCCGCTCTTCAAGCCGCACGAGGATGCTGCACCTAACGCTCCTGCTTCCCAAGCCTCTGTGATTACCCGGATGCCGCCGCACCTTCCTTCGGCTCATGGACGAATTCATGGACCTCCCGGTGGAATATATCCAAGCAGTGCGGAACTGGCCCGATTCTATGGCCAAGTGGCTAGCCAGCAGCCCAACCCCGCTGTCACTGGGCCCCGTTCCCCTTCTTCGTCTTCAGGAACTCCTAGACACCTTTTGCGACCGCAATTGCCACCTGGCTTGCATCCGCCGCACGCATCCCTGCGACCCACATTCGGACCACCGCCACCACTTCGAGGATCTGGGTCACCAACTTCCCCTCCAAGTACTACGACCAACTCAAGGCCGGCTTACCTTCACGGAGCCGAACATCACGGTGGACCCTCTGGGCCCCCAATGGGAGGAGTCTTTAGTTCAGGGCCGCCACCAGCGAGACATTCGTCGCCCCTCTTGAACCCCTACAGGTAAGCAAATTATATTCCTAACAGTTCCCATTAAAACCTTTTTTAAAAAAAATTGTATAGAGCGCCGGCCATTTACGGCAATCCAAGCTACTCGCCTCGTATCGGTGGAGCTCCAGGAACTGGAGGTATGCGCCCTGGATCTGTGGATTATGTTGCTGGACCACGTAAGCATCTAAGTAAAATAACACAAAAAAATATCGCCCTCGAATATCAATCCAATTTTACTTTTTTCCTTTCGAGAATTCATGTTAGAGCAGCGTAAAATAGCAGTATCTCGTTAAAAACCTTTGGCCCTTGGTTGCAGCCTATAAAGCTTAAATTTATTTGTAATATACATATTTCAAGAGCCCAGCACCATGTGCTTCATAATTAAAAAATCGATCTTCCGAATGCCAATTGTTTATAGACCACTGAACATTGAAGTAGAAAAAAGTAATTAAATAACCAAAATAACCCAATCCAAATGTATTCAATACGTAGTAATTTATTTGAAAATCAAATTAAATATGATTTTACCAGGAATATATTTTAAAATGATTTTATGTAAATTCTTTTTTGTTTAATGATCTAATCAGCATATGTTTTATGAGTATGAGTATACATAAAATTATACTTTCAACGCAAAATAATTCACAAGTGTCGAGTAAAGGAATGGTTTTTCAACTTACAATGTTACAGGTGGATATTCCCCATATGGCTATTATCCCCCGCCTCCACCGCTATCCACAGCACCTGCCCACGCAGCGACACATTCTGTAATTGTAAGTGCTCCGCCCACACTGACGCCAACGAATCACTCGGTTTCCACTCTGACGCATGGAAAGACTCTTCCTCAATCATCCCCAACACAGTCTTCAGGCCCACCACCCGCTGCAGCGCCGCCACCCACAATAACCAGCGAAAGCAGCAGCCACAAGCCACCAATGGCTTCTGTGATAACCAGCAAAAAGCTAACCACTCTGGAGGCGTATCCCATCAGGAAGTCTCCGATTGCCGTTGTGGCCGAGGTAACGGGTCCGTCAGAACCTACCAGATCACCGACACCCATAGCCGAGGAAGACTCGGGATCAGCCCATGACACGAGAGCTCCACCATCCGCAACAGGAGCAGCAGTCGTGGGAGAGTTCAGTGGGCTGGTAAGCTACTTTAGCTCGCAACAGGATGATTATGACACATAACAAACGCCGGCGGGCGAATTCTTGAAATATGTATATATCGATCGGCTTGTAAAGTTAAAAATCTATTTTATATTAGAGGTAGAAATCAATTTTGGCAAAACTTTACCAATATAATCTTTGTGTTTAAACTATTATAAAACACACACACAACAACCAGATCAGAATTCTTTTAAAAGATTTCCAAAGATTCTATTAAATCCGCTTTTGACGATCAGCTAATGTTTTATAGAAGTTGATTAAAACATTTTGATGTTCGTTTGCTTTGTAACGTGACTCCCAACGGATTTCTTTGTTAAATTTAACTTAGTTCCGTTTATGTGCTGTTAAAGCAAGCATCAACTACTTGTAGTATTTTAATTTAGCTGTATATGATTTGAGCCCTAACAAAATAAACGTAAGTTTAAATGATACATACTATTAATATTATAAGAATATAAGATAAATATATGATCATAAATATATATAGTCAATAAATCTATAGTTTGAGTTAATTACCAAATTATGTGAGTAAACCAGTTATGCAGTGCATACTTAAAAAGATTAAATTGCGTATCCATTATAACGTTAAGAAAATGGTACTAAAGTCAAAAATGGACGAAAACATAATGTCCACAATAAAACTATTTATTATTAGTGGAATATATTTAAAATTCTATGTTTTCCTATTGTCTTATTAAATCAATTAAAAGAAGAATCTAGCCAATGTTAGAAATAGTTACAATGGCGCTTTCCATTACAAAAGGCCACAAAGAAACCAATACGGTATACACTTTTATATAAATTGTATATATAGCTTCGGGTATACTTGGTCAACATATGCGACAAATAACACCTTGTTTGTGACAATACTGTGTTTTTTACGGCTTATTTCGTTATTTTCAAAAACGGTAATTTAAAGTCTTTAAGGATCGTTATCTGGCTTAAAAAGCTCAAAAAGTAACAGTAGCCTTACGTGTTTCGGAAAACCCCCGCCAGCTTATGGGAAAAGCAGCTGTTGAAAGTTACATTTTCTGTGTTCAAAAAGAGTTTTTTAAACTTTACGCAAATACCAAAAACAGCCACTTTCACCACTTCGCAGCCATGAGTGTTGTATAGACGCATACAAATTTTAATTAGGGGAATCATTTGAATTTTGCATAGGAGAACAAGCGAAAATTTGAATTTCCAAATAATACCATGCTATTTAAGTCTTCATAATCCGGATTTAATTCAAAGATGTTCATTTTTTATCGTAAGTTAGCTATTTCACATGTTGAATCTTTCTAATATCTTTCTTAAACGATTAAAAAATATCGTTCACTTCTAAGAACTGAAATTGGGCTACTTTTTGCTGATTTCTCTCATAAAACCTGCGTTGAATGGCATTTACGAAAGCTTTTAGCGAAAATATGCCAACGCAGTTATGGCCAACACCTTAGGTCATCTTTGTATAACTTGCCCTGTTGTTGGAATGACTTCGCCAACGCTACACGAATTTGCTGATCACTGCACCCTCGTCTAACCAAACCGTTTCAATTTGCAGCGGCTGTTCTTACATATTGTTTTATAATTTTTTTTATTAGCTAAAATCTCAACGGGAACTTTGCGTAACAACAAATTTTCAACAACAATGGGCGGCGCACTTGTTAATTTAACAAGCTGTCACCATGCAAGTGGCTCTGGTGCTCTTTTGGATACACCTGATGTCCATTTAGAAGCGGAAGCGCTTGGCAGGCACGTTGTACTGGTAGCCCGACTCCACAGGAGCTGGAGCTGGGGCAGAGTAAACTGGAGCTGGTGCAGGAGCAGAGTAAACTGGAGCTGGTGCAGGAGCAGAGTAAACTGGAGCTGGAGCTGGGGCAGAGTAAACTGGAGCTGGTGCAGGAGCAGAGTAAACTGGAGCGGTTGCAGGAGCAGAGTAAACTGGAGCGGGCGCCGGAGCCGGAATGTCCTGGACTGGAGGCAAGTACTCAGGAGCTGGAGCAGGAGCAGAATAGACCGGAGCTGGAGCGGGAGCAGAATAAACAGGTACGGCAGCGGGGATGTCTTGAACAGGAGGCAGGTACTCTGAAACGGGTGCGGGTGCGGGAGCGGAGTACACCGGTGCTGGGGCTGGAGCCGAGTAAACAGGAGCAGGCGCAGGAGCGGAGTAAACAGGAGCCGGAGCCGGAATATCCTGGACTGGAGGCAAGTACTCAGAAGCTGGCGCAGGAGCAGAGTAGACCGGAGCTGGCGCAGGAGCAGAGAAGACCGGAGCTGGCGCAGGAGCAGAGAAGACCGGAGCTGGCGCAGGAGCAGAGTATACAGGGGCGGAAGCTGGTATGTCCTGAACAGGAGGCAGGTACTCCGAAACAGGCGCGGGTGCCGGAGCGGAGTAGACTGGTGCTGGGGCTGGTGCGGAGTAGACTGGTGCTGGGGCTGGTGCGGAGTACACTGGAGCTGGAGCAGGCGCGGATATCACCTCCTGGGCGGGTGGCAGATAAGCCGGGGCTGGGGCTGAGGGGATGTTGAAGATCGGCGTGGGCTTGTTGTAGCTGTAACCACTGCCCAGGTTAAGGTGGGAAACGTCGGCGGAGGCCAAGGCAATGGCGCACACAGCAAAGACGAAGAGTTTCTAAAATAAGCGGAAATTTGGGGGTCATGTTAGCGATCGGGATCTGCGGCATCTTGACGGCTGGCCAAGGTGAGCGGTTAAGCAAGGCCAGCGGCTTTCTTGACCGGAGTTGGGACCAGTGGACAGTTAACTCACCATTGTTGTTGATTTGTTGGTTGGGCTTTAAAAGTTCGTTGGATTTGCTTTGGCAAGCTCTTGTCGCAAGACGCTCAAGCTGAATGATGTCCAACTGCAGATGGGCCCGCACTTTTATACCAAAAGCCAGGCTTAACTTGGTCTCGGCCAGAAATATTGCTGGATACCTGTCTTCGTGTCTTTGTTGAGGGCATGGCGCTTCTTCTAGCCAAAGAAAGGTAGCCAGTTATGAAGAGAGCAAAGCAGTTATCATTAACCCAGAGGCAGGTGTTGGGGGATCAATATGGAAAGAAAATACATTATTTTTTAAATTTTGTTTTTATTTTCTTCCCGAAAATACAGTCGTTAATTTTAAAGTTTCGAATATTGTTGAGTAAGAATCTCGGAGATAAATCCTCATTAAATTACTATAAATAAGAGTATAGGGATATTTCCACCTAATGTGTAACTAAACCAGTGTCGCCTTGCTTAATACGACATTTGGACGTTAATAATCGAATTTAGTTATGCATGTTTGTAGTTTAAACAATAAACTTCAATTAGGTCGGATTTCGGCAGTGATTTTTCTTAGGGCGAGGAATTTCGCAGATATCCATCAAAAATCAAGGGGAGTTTTCGATAAATTGGAAAACCTATGCTTATGCTAGCTACTAAGGCTAAGATATGAAATACTACTAAAAATACAACCCAATCGCCTAATTCGAGCATAAATAAGCCAATAAGAGACTGGCCGGTCCGACTTCGATGCAATTTTTGAGTGCCCAGCGCGGGGTTAAGACGAGTTCGAGTCTGTTCGCCGGCAGCCGCTCGTTGATGTCGTGAGATTTGGACGGGTTTGGCAATGTCAATAGGGCAGCGTGGCCGCGAGACTCCGCCGATGAGCGGCCACGGGACACGCCAACACTCATTTGCATGCGAGGCAGCTGGCCACGCAGCGATTTAAGGGCCTCCGCCGGCTAATGTCAGAGGTCAAGTGATATGCGTTCGCTGCTGCAGTTAGCGGAAATCGGTTTGTTTGGCTATTAGTCGGTGCTAAATACCAAACTACATGCTCGACCAAGCGCTCAAGGATTACCAGCTCGGCTTTTGTAAATACGGACATAAATACACAGGCCTGCATATGTATGTGAGCTTATTATTTGGAATATGGAATGGGGCTTACCACACTTATGGGTCGATTTCCAATTTTTGCTCAATCGTGAGACAACAATTTTCGACCCTGCGACATCTCACTTTAATCGGCCTTCCTGAATACCCTGCTACATTTTGTTTGATAACTATGCTCAGAAAAAAATGTTTTAAAAAGGCATACAAATGGTTGAACAATGTTTTAATGATTTCGTTAAGACCTACTTCGTTTGCGTAAAACCCTGCTTATTGATATTGTAAATTAACTAATCGAAGACCCTGCATATGGTTTAATTTCCAATGCAAAAAAGCTGCATCTGTCACTTAAAGCGAAACCTATTCATGAGACATCGCGAATTTGCTTAGCCTACTTTAAACCACCAGTGTCATATATTTTGTAACAAAACAGGCGTTATCCGTTTTAATAATTCCAATTTAAAACGAGAGAGAATGCTATAGTCGAGTTACTCGACTATTTGTTACCCGTTACTCAGCTAGTGGAAGTGCGAAGGAGAGACTTCAACACTGACAGTTGTTGAAAAAATATCAAGCCCCTTTTTCAAAAGTGTGGGCGTGGCAGCTTTGGGCGATTTGTGGAAGTGGCAATATGGGTCAACAAACTTGCCCTGCGTCTATGTCTCTGGAGATTGCATGCTGAATCTCAACTTTCTAGCTTTTATACGTCGTTTTATGTAGTTCATGAGATATCGATCCTGTTACATACTATTCAAAAAATCTAGTATACTCTTTTACTCTACGAGTAACGGGTATAAAAACTCACACAGAAAGCAGCATCCAGCTTGGCTTGCACAAAAATATATTTCCGTCGATACTTTCTGCCCGCGGTCTTACTTAATTAACCAATTAGCTAACCACATCCATAGAAAAATAAATGGAAAATATTTATATTATGCATAGCAAACATATGCCAATTTGGATCGTTGTTGCCGAGAATGCTTTGTTCATCTGAAAATGCGTGAAAATATAAAATAACATATGGATTGCAGACTTTGCTTTAGCGTATGTACATATACATATGCGCAATTTATCAATTTAAATATTGCGCAATAAATAATGTAAATGCAGTGGACGACCAAAGCTCGATATCTTCGACTCTAAATAGTTGTGCCTACCGAAAACTAAAGCTAAGCGTAAATGAGAGCTTTTGGGCGAATGAAGCGGCCCCATCTATTAATGTCTTTATTTGCGGCGCTACACAGCTACGAAAACGACATGCTTAAACCCATTGTACATATGTACATACATATGTACGTCACTTGAATTTGCTTTGATATATGATTGCCCCTGATATTGACTTCGTAACCGTTTCGTATGTACGAGTATATAGAAAATAGTTATAAAGGATTGTTTCACAGTTTGCACTGGAGTCGTTTCAGTGCTGTTTGCATGAGCAAAACCTTTTAGATCAGAGCTTGTCTTTCAGATACCCATTACTCGTTGTCCATTCAGAACAGTGTCAGCTAGATGGACATGTTTCAACGAAATCTATACTGCAGTGGGACGATTCGCACATGACCAATCGTATGGAAAAATATAAGAAAAAAAATAAATATATACAATATTCGAATAGTTAGTAATCTCCCCAAAGATCATTGGCCTTTGATTACAACAAGCTAATGACTAAAAAAACAAACATTAAAAAATAATTTAAATAGTATCGAAATTTTCAATAAGAACGACGTTAAAAATCTAAATCTCGGGCTAGTCTAAGTTTCTAAGAAGTTTAGATACTTAGGAAAAAGGTCATTATATCGTAGATTAAAAAAGGTATACTAGATTCGTTGAAAAGTATTAATCAGGTATATATATTTTTGATCAGCCGAGTCGAATGGGATATGTCCGTCCGAATGAACGCCGAGAATTTATAAAATTTAGATTAGGTAAACCCATGGTTCTTGAGCTGTGTAAGTTTATTTCACAACATTGCCACGCCCAATCTAACGTACATATTTTATATACATATTTTGTCGGTCAACATTTGGCGGAACACGAAAAATGGTCCAGAATCACTCCATTACTCAGACTTCCGGTAGTTGAGGAATTCGGCTATAACATTCTTTTCTTCCTTTTTTTAATTATTATCAATAAATTTCTATGGCAAATATTCGCGTTCTAACCATAAAAAAGTGATCTTCGACGAAGTTCAAAAGCAACAGCAACAAACGATTATTTCGATGAGAGCTTTAGAAAACAGTTGCAAGATCGTGTCAGTTTCAACTTACTTTATACTACTTACTATATGCTTACTATATAATTTACAATAGAACTTACAATAGAGAAAAAGTCGGACGTCAAGTTTTGATTTAAAGGTGTCAGTGTTGTGAAAACTTTTGACTATTATTACAATATATACTAATATACTAATAGGATTCCCCTGGAACCATCATAAAAACCCTTAAATTCTTATCTTACTTAACTTGTTTTGTTTAGGTAAAAAGAAAAAAACATAATTTGGTAATACATTACATAGTGATTTAAATTTGCCGGGCTTAAAATTTAAACTGGGAAAACACATTTTCTTATTATTCTATTATTATATTATATTATATTATATTATATTATATTATATTATATTATATTATTCTATTGATAGAAAAGTTCTTCTTTTGAACTGACTTAGGATAATCAGGAACAGGAAATCTAAATCGGCTTATTGGTAGAGGAGCAAGATTGGTTGGTAACAATTTAAAAGAAAATACAGGATAAAGGCGACTTTTTGGTACCCTTTACTCATCCTGATTTAGGGAAGAAAATACGAGCATAATTAAAAAAAACCCAGAACGTCTTAATAACCACTGTTCCAATTTTCTTGATAACCCAACGTCGCTGCCTTGACGTATTTCTTCCCGCAGTTATACCTCCGCTCGTAAGGTGGCAGCGACCACTATCAGTTCGCCGAAAGGTGGCAACGCTCGCTAACAGACCGAGAGCACCGCTAACAGGCTGCAACTCGACTGGTTTGTCAACAAAACAAACATTTTGCTATTTCATCGCAAGCTGGACTGTCGTGTTGCGTCGTGTGATCACTCGAGCGGTTGTGGAATCGGATTCGAGTGGAAAACACCGTTCACGCTGGGCTGCAAGCTTTTGCGAGTGGAAAAGAGTGGTAGCGTGTTTGGGTAGACAGTGGCATTGTGTAGTTAAATCCGTGAATAAGAATATATATATGTACAGAGTCGAAAACCTTTTCGCCGTCAGCACAACGGGAAAACGAGAAAGCAGCAGTGGAGTTTTTGTGGCGGGTCGTCTCGCTCGCACCGCAAAGGTCGTTCGTGGCTGCGTGTGTGGTTGTGTGAAAGAGGCGGCGAGGCGAGAGTGGACACTATCGACGCCAGCAGTGCACAAAAGCAGTGATTGAGATTAAAAACTGCAGCAGCGAACCAAATCAAATGCTAATTCCGGCTAAGTTAAAGAATAACGAATGACTGGGGCGCGCGCAATAAGATAAAATTGAAGGTTATTCTGTGTGTGTGTGTGTGAGAGAGAGGCCCGTGTGCCAATGTGTGCGAGCGTTCCATTGTAAACAAAAAAGCAAGTGTTTCGAGTGGGGAGGGAAAAGGGAAAGAGAGAATAAACTGTCGAGAGAAAAAGAGAGTGCGCACTCTCGCTGGCCGGGCACGAAGAAAGCAGCGCACAAAGCGAACGCTAAAAATGTCAATAAACTCTGCGAAAGGTGAGGAAAACGCAACAAGAGAGCCGCAGTCGTGTAAAATAAAACCCAAGACTCAAAAAAAGCAGCGAAAAGAGGCAAGTCCAGAGCAGAACTCGTGCATGTGGGAGTGCTCAATGTGTTGGTGTGACTGTGTGGAAGAGAAGAGTGCGAGTGTTGGTTCTGATTGGACAGTGGGTGCAGAAAAGTCTTTCTGGTTTCAATTCGCTTGCAACAGTTTCCGCGTTTTAAGCTCCAACAAGTTTCGTCGATTTTTCGCGGCTGCATTTTGTTTATTTTATTGTCAATACGCTGCCTTCCTTGCTCGCTCGTTACCCCATACGAATGTGCCTGCCGCGCCGCTGGATGAGTAAATTACCGTTAATAATTCACAGGTGAAAATCCGATATTGTCGTGCAATAATTTTCCCGATTGCCATCGAGTGGCTTCCAGTCGGGCACATAATGCACAAGAAATGTTATACGCAAAATGTGCAAGAAAATTAAACAAATTCCCAGCGAAAATGTGACAAACTAGAATGTGAGTCGACAAAACGAGTACAACGTGAACTCCCAATAGCTTTTGGGCGACCAATCTTATCAATACAGCAACGGAAATACATAAAAATCTTAATAGACTGAGAGAGGGACAATTGGAATACCTTAACTTATTTTTAAATGGTAAGATATTCTCTTTTTCTTAAAAATAAATTTCATGGTAAAGCAGGCAAAATCCAAAACTTAAAAATTAGGTTTATAAGATTTCAAGAGGAAGATAAACCGAACAGATCTAGTCGCGTTATTAAATACTTTCTGTTCTCTTCAAGAACAACAATGAATATGTTTTATGAAAAGTTCTATTATGTTCCTTGAGTATAAATTAAAAGGTTTAAGAATGATTCAGTTTCGGATGTTTATCAAGGCGGCCCAAATCAGGCGCTTAATATTCTTATTCCAATAAACAGAGTCAAAGTGCGCAAAGCGCACACAGTTCACTCCACCCACACCACAAAGTAGACTTTTTGAACCCCTGAAATCAAAACAAATTAATTAACACCCAAAACTGGGAGTCAGTGTCGTCTGACAGACAGTCAGTCAGGCCGACCCACTTCAATTAATAAGCACTGAAATGTAACGGCGCCGTTGGCCACTTGAACTACTTTCATGTGGCGAAGGCTTTAAGACCCGAACTTGGCTGACTCATTTCTTTGTTATTCAATTCTATCAAGTTCAGAAACCGGAAAAAGATGCAGTTAAACGGCACATGTGTTATGTTTTATTGGGTACTTAAACATCAAGTTCTAAACTTTAAACCTCCCGAGTTGACTCTGTATAGCGCTTACATATATCTCGGATCATCAGACTTTCTTGTTTGACCATCGTTACATATGATGGTTTTTTTTGGTGCACTCGCCGGAAATTGTTTCGACAACGACTTTAAGAAGTAGTGAACAGAGACGGGCTCAGTCTGGTGAGACAGAGGGGATAGGGGGGTGGGAAGGCAATGCATGTCTGAATAGTACGGCCAAGGCACGTTTTGAACTCTACCTCTACCACACATTTCTACCAAGTCTTTAGCTCTTTGTGCTTTCGCGTGGTGCTTGACCCAGAAAAATCGAGGAATAGCCAATTCTGCGGCTGCCAACGCTGCTGATGAGGCTGCGGCTGGGCCAAGTCTTGTGCTTTCGAGGAGCCGCAGAAGGGGCTGTCTCATAAACCATTTTAAATGTCGGGCTCATTATTATTTTGACTGCGCCGCTTGCGGTTTTTGTGTTTATCCGCCGTTCTTACCGTTCAACTCTTTTCATTTTGTTAGCTGGGATTCTGCTTGTCCGAAGGCTGACCGCGAGTTTGTAAGTTGATTGGCTCTGGATTATCCACAGCGGACGCTGATTCATGTTCTTGAACTCCTTTTAAATGTGCGCGGCCTCAAAGGTTAATTTACAGCATTCGGGGTCATAACTCTGGCTGAAGATGGCGAGATGCTACAAGGGCCGGCAACTGTATTAGCGACTTGTCCATGCGTAGCCTCCACAAACTCAATGAACGCCAGGAGGCAATAAATTATCGGGTTGGCTTTGTGAGCCTGGAGAGCTGCAAATATGAATTGTACTTCTGGTGACTGTTGCCCTGCATGCACATATTCATACAATCCAAAACTATACACATTAATATCAAATAGCACTTGTAAATAGTTTGGTTTTTAAGAATTTCGGAACAGCCGCTGCTCCAGATTCGTATCTTATGTCGGTCTTGAACTGCCACAAGCTAATGTATTTTTCGTTCGTCAGTTGACTGCCAGCTGTTAACCGGTTATCGAACATACCTTCAGCTGTTCCAACCACATCGATACCCACTCCGGCTGTCAGGGCCTCCTCCTTGGCATCGCACCACCCACTTGAAATACATTTGAAACATGCTCATCAATGACCGTCTGTTTCTCTCCCTGGCTTCGACTAAGTCTGCTAATTAGCAGATAACAATTGCAGCATTGACCTCCTCACCATAATTCTTTTCTCATTCTAGCTTAGAAACTGCGAAAATAGCGAGAACGGGTTTGCTTGTTTCATTGTCTAAAGCAAAAGATACAACTGGAAGATACATTAACTTGGGAAAAATATATGCATTCCTATCTTTGGTTCTCCTCTTTCTAAAACTGAGACAAAATAGCAACTCACAAACTATGTAGTTGATTGGCGTTTTTACAATCTATAATTGTAATAAATTTCATAGGTTCTTTTGATTTGCGTTCATATGAAATCTCTTATCCTTACAGTAAGCTATAAAAATAATCCAGTGTTCCGATTAACTACAGGAAACAAAGTTCAGTAAAAGCACGAATGGAAGTCGCGCATTCAAGGTAGATAAATTTCTCGGGCGTAATATGCATCGAAAATATAAACCAGACAAGAATTACTACCTAAATCTACTAGACATCCAAAAATTGGCCTTAACTACGTTTGTACGTATGGAAATGTTTATTGGGGTTTCGAGATAATAAGGTACCCAATAAAGTGGAGGCAGTGAGACGCTGGTGGCTGGATGCTTTTGTTGCATTTGCTCCTCTCGTTGTTGTTGTGCCATTTTGTTGATTTTTGCAACTGGCAACTGTGGCAACTGTGCAGCCGTTGGTTTGGTAGCCGTTGTATGCAACTTTTGTCGTTTTTGGTTTGTCTATACGTGTCTATATAAACATGATTACTTTGGCCGATTTCTTGGTTTACCCGGGACTTTTCAGTTGGCGGTAGAAGGTGACGCGGGGCCACGAAAAAAAACGAAAAACATGTTGCCCAAATGTTGTTGCTGCTGCATTGCATTTGCAGTAACCCACTCTTGCGGTTGATGGTTGTGCAACAATTGGAAGCATTTTTGGACTGCTGTTAAACTTTTGTAGCCAACCGAAAAGGAATGTTTCCTCGTTGACACGTTTTAAAGTGCTTACTAATCAGATTAAACTATCTGAAATATTTCTGGCCTTGGTAGAAAAATTGTGATATTTATCCCCTTTCTTTCGTAATTTGTGCCTTTACGATGCACATATGGTACAATCAGAAATTTTGATTTTTATATGGATTATATGTAAGAAAATTACTTATCAGAGCGACTATCAGATTCAGGCCATCGACTCAGCTATAGGAAGTGCGAGATGTATTGACCGTTGGTACGCCCCTAAATCATAATTATACCCGTATCTTGTAGAGTAAAAGGGTATATTAGATTCGTTGAAAAGTATGTAACAGGCAGAATGAAGCGTTTTTGACTATATAAAGTATATATATTCTTGATCAGGATCAATAGCCGAGTCGGATTGGCTATATATGAAGCTGCCTCACTTTACTGCTGGTATCAGTCTTGATTCAACTAGGGTTAAAAAACGAGAAATCGATAAAAATCTCATCGAATTAAGGCAAAACGATAAAAATTGATTGGCTACAGACAAACGCCATTGAAAGCCCTATTGGATTTCACTAAAACTCGATTTTCAGCTTCAGGCTAGGCTTCTTGAATGATAAGCCAGCTTGAAAGTTTCTGCCGTGAATACACAAAAAAACCAGACCTAACATTTTTTAAAGATCTATTCGAATGCGAGATAGAGGCTGTCTCAGCCGGGGCGGCTAAGGAAACTGTGAACCTATCTCGTGAACTTCTCCATTCCTTTTTCTGCTTTTTTTTTTGCTTTACTAACTACTTTTGTCTGATGACTAATCACTTGAATATTGCCACTGTCAATCGGCTGGAGTCGCCTTACCTACCTACAATTTGGACTCTTGCGTCTGTAATAAACGGTGTTGCAGGAAGTTACTGTTAAGTGTTGAATGCAATCTCTCTGCCAACTATTAATTATGACTAACAAATAAATTACTTAGAATTGTAGAATATGAATCTTTTCCAGCAGCTTTGACAGTATCATTTGTTTGCTCTCGTTTGCTTAGCGTTTTTTCAGTCCTCTCAGTTGCTGTTTTGTTTTGGAACCACTCACTTCTCTCATTCTACCAATGGTTTCTCGGCAAAAAACGTGTTTACCCTCTCTGTAGACTTCTTTTTAGTGCTCTTTTTGAGGTACTTGGTTTTTTTCAAGTCCCGCCTTTGGAGTGTCGAGTAATATTTAAGACATATGTACATACAGTTGCGAAAAAAATAATAGCAGCACCATTACGTATTTTATTCTCGATCAAATAAATTAAGGTTGCGGTACCGATGGTAAAAAATACAGATTTTTCGCATAATGCTAGATATTTTTCCCATCCAAAAATGAAAAAAAAAATTTTAATTGTCCATACCTTTATTTTTTATAATTTTTTTTGGGCGGCAAGGTCTAAAATAAGGCGAAAACAAAAATAGCAGCACTATCGATTTTTTCAAATATTCAATACTTTTTGGCGGTTTGTTTTGGTGAAAAGCACATGGATATAAAACTTGACATTTGTATTCCTATTTCCAACATTATTTTTTAAACATACCTTAAAAAAAAATTATTAAAATGGAACGAGGAAAGCATTGCACTTCAGATAAACGTGACATGGTCAAAAAAATAATTTCTGAAGGAAAATCACACAGAAATATTGGTCTAATCCTTCAATGCTAAAACAAAATGATAGGAAATGCAATTGGCCATTTAAATTGGCCATGTGAAAAATGGACGAACTTTTTATGGTCAGATGAGAGCAAGGTGGTTTTTTTTTGTGGCAATTAATCTTGATCATATGTAAGGCACCGAATATAACCCAAATTACAAAGTAGTAGCAATTAAATACGAAGGATCCTGTATAATGGTATGGGCTTGTTTCTCGTACTATGAAGTTGGGGCAATACCATAATATACCATGGTTAAAACCATCATGGATAAACATGTGTTTGTGGATATTTTGGTGACGATGATGCTACCCTTTTCCGAATACTATTAACAAGACTATGACCCCAAGTAGACCAGCAGGAAAGCCAAGGATTCGTTCCAAAATAAATCTGTTCCTGTTTTGGATTGGCCTTCGCAGTAACCAGGCCGTAATCCCATCAAAAATTCTTGGTCAGATATGAGAAAAGAAGTTGTAGCTTCGAAGCCAACTAACATCGAATAACTTTGGGTATAATTAAGGAGTCCTGGAGCAAAATATCCTTAAAACGGTGCCAGGACCTGGTTGATTCCATACCAAAACGTTGCGATCCTGTTACTGGTAATAAGGGATACCCAACCAAATATTAAATTAGTGGGATGGGTGTAGTTTTAGCACGCAAACATTTGTTAATAGTGAATTTATTACTATCAAGTTTAAAATTGAAAATTTCATGAAGTGCTTCTATTTTATTATACCCGTTACTCGTAGAGTAAAAGGGTATACTAGATTCGTTGAAAAGTATGTAACAGGCAGAAGGAAGCGTTTCCGACCATATAAAGTATATATATTCTTGATCAGGATCAATAGCCGAGTCGATTTGGCCATGTCCGTCTGTCCGTCCGTCTGTCTGTCCGTATGAACGTCGAGATCTCAGGAACTACAAAAGCTAGAAAGTTGAGATTAAGCATACAGACTCCCAAGACATAGAAGCAGCGCAAGTTTGTCGATTCATGTTGCCACGCCCACTCTAACGCCCACAAACCGCCCAAAACTGCCACGCCCACACTTTTGAAAAATGTTTTGATATTTTTTCATTTTTGTATTAGTCTTGTAAATTTCTATCGATTTGCCAAAAAACTTTTTGCCAAGCCCACTCTAACGCCCACAAACCGCCAAAAACTGTCAGTGTTGAAACCTCCTTCGCACTTTCACTAGCTGAGTAACGGGTATCAGATAGTCGGGGAACTCGACTATAGCGTTCTCTCTTGTTTTTCGCCTAGTTTTGTCGTTTTTAACAAAGTTCCTCATTTAAGATAAGAATAAATAAAACAATTGTAGTTATTTTTTATTTCCTAAAAAGTGAATTGTTTAACCTTTTTAAAAAGGTATTTCAGCTCATTTTAAGCCCTAAATTGTAGGTAGGAGACTTATTCAAAGTTTTAATGGGCAAGTGCTGCTATTTTATTTTTCGCAGCTGTATGTCTAGGGTTTAACGATTTATTGGCGCAGTGCCCGCTTTAAACTAAAAATAAATTTTAAATATGTTAGGATGTTCTGGATAGCCACAGAAAGGAATAGTTTAAAATATAATAAACTGGATGATTTTTTATCAGATGTAACTTACTCGTAGATAATATGTTTTAAGGTTGTATATTTATTTTATATATATATTCTTGATCGAGATCACATAACCGAGTCGAGATTAAGCATGAAAATTCTAGTGTCGAGTACGAGTTTGTTTCATTGCCACACACACTGATGAAGACTGCCACGCATTCACTTTCAAGATAGTTATACCCGTTACTCTAAGAGTAAAAGGGTATACTAGATTCGTTGAAAAGTATGTAACAGGCAGAAGGAAGCGTTTAAAGTATATATATTCATGATCAGGATAAATAGCCGAATTGATCTGGCCATGTCCGTCTGAACGTCGAAATCTCAGAATGCTAGAGACAGAGACGCAGCGCAAGTTTACTGACCCATGCTAACGCCCACAAAGCACCCAAAAGTGCCACGCCCACACTTTTGAAAAATGTTTTGATATTTTTGCATATATTTGTTTGTTTTAAAAATTTTTGTCGATTTGCGAAAAGCTTTTTGCCACGCTCACTCTAAAGCCCACAAACCGCCTAAAACTGTCACTTCCACTAGGTGAGAAACGGGTTTCAGATAGTCGGGGAACTCGACTATAGAGTCCTCTCTGGTTTTTCATTTTTTTTTTTGGAATTTTCTAATCATATTCAGTGATTTCTTGATGAAAATCAATTTTCGAATCGAACGAGCCTTTATCACGGCTAAAACACACACGAAACTACACATGCATACAAGGTAAATTAAAATTTCATCATACATATGTACAGTGGTGAGCAAAAGTGATTCCACGATCAAGGTTTTCATTTTTGAGCTCACATAAATATTAAATGAATAATGTAAATGACTAAAACTTTTTTTTATTAAACACCTTGTTTATTTCTTACAAATGAAAAAGTAATAATTAAAAAATAAAAACCAGCAGCATGTACAAAATTGACGGGATTATGCGAAAGGAACACTATTTGAGCATTTTGTAAACCCATCTTCCCAATTTTCTTGACAAGTGTGCCTTCCCAGAGCAGAAAATCACTTTTGAGCAAAATGGGGATACCAAGCACACTGCGAAAATTGTTCAAGAATGGCTCGGAAACCAAAATTTTAAGATGATGGAGTGGCCAGTGCAAAGTCCCGACCTCAATCCGATTGAAAACCTATGGTCAATCGTAAAGAGACGGCTCAGACAGTATCAGTCAGCCCCATCCAACTTGGACAATCTTTGGGGGCGTGTTGAACAGGAATGGAATAATATTCAAAAATGAAATTTTCGAAAAACTAGTTTAAAGTATGCCAAAATGTAAGAAAAATGTTATAGAAAATAAGGGTCTTGGAAAAAATATTAATAATGAATTTATTTTGTATTTTTTCTAAAATGGTGCAAAACTGAGTACATGGTTGTTTGGTTTTTGTTTTTGAATTATTGCTTTTTCATTTCTTCTTTTTATATTTTGCTATTTACGCCTAATTGTAAGAAATAAACAAGGTGTCCAATAAAAAAAAAAGTTTTTGTCATTTACATTATTCGCTTAATATTTATGTGAGCTCAAAAATGAAAACGTTGATCGTGGAATCACTTTTGCTCCCCACTGCATGTACATGTATGTATCGTAAATAATCGGTGTCGTGGAAAAAAAGACTTATCTCTTTGGTGGAACTGTATTAATGGAAGATTTATAAAAGTGGCGCGTTTGGGGTAGGTTGCCAAACGCTTTTAAATCACCTTAGAAGGTGTTAATAGTCAACGACGTCATGTAAGTATGCAAACACAAATGTGTTAGCAATTTTTCGGGTGAAAGATAATAATAGCTTTCTTCCCAAAACTTTTGACTACTCTCTATAATCTTATAGTTTATCAGGGACCTATTATGTTGTTTCTGCAAGCTCGATATCTCAGCGGTTTCACAGTATAAGCTAACTAAATTCGGAATGAAGCTTAAGGCCACGGGTTGTAGAACTAAACTACGCGAGAAAGAACTAGGGAAAGAATCTAACAGAAAACAACAAAGAAACTCTAAAGCAGAGAGAATACAATGATCTCTGTACACATTCGTGGGACATCAAGAAGAAGAGATGAGACGCAGAAAGGCGAAGGGAAGATGGAGCAATAAGAGTCAGAAGGAGCGGAGCAGCGGACAAAGGAAAGGCCAAACACGTTCAAACCTCGAGAGAAGAAGTAGCACGACGACTTGTTGCCAAGACGTACATAAGAACTCAAACTTTAATAAAAGCAAATGTTAGAAAGAAGCGGAAGGCGCAAAGTAGAAATTCGAGAGAGCCAGAGCCAACCAGAACAGTAAAAAACACGTCATGCTGACTGCCTTTGCTTACCCACCTTTCCTCCACCTCCTCCCACTTCTTTGATTCCGTTGCCTGTGCCAAGAACAAGTTGTAAATGAGGCAGAAAAGCAACCGAATGGAGAGCCACCGTAAGTGCTGAAACGAAAGAGACAATCGGAGAGGAGAGAAGAGAGAGAGAGCGAGAAGGGTCATTGGCGGCCGTTGACTTTATCTCGCCGATGACCTTGCCCGTAAAATGTAATATTGAAAAAAGAAGAACTGAAGAAAGGGATAGAAGCACATGCACATGCACACACATACCACTGCAGCTAAAGAAGGAAGAAAAGATTGGGGAGGTACGCGCATCTGCAGCTGCTGACAAACTGAGTCCAGCCGACTAACAGCAGGAAAAGGGAAGAAGCAGTCGAGGCGGCAGAGGAAACGAGATGGGGAAGAAGGGGGAGGGGAGAAGGGAAGCTAGGGCACGGGGCCAAGGCGAATGGTTTAACGGGACTTTCCGCCAATAAATGTAATATTCATACATACATATACAAGTATCAATCGATGGAAGATGGCCACTCTTCAGATCTTCCAGTGGTTACCCTGATGATATGTTAGATGTTGATTTGGACAACTTAATGTTTAGATCACTAGTTTGCAGCGCAGTGTAGGATAGATAATAGATAAAATAATTAATAGTAATAAATAAAATAGATAATAGTAATAGATAAAATAGGTAATAGTAATAGATAAAATAGATAATAGTAATATTTCTAATGGTAATAATTTGAAATTAATCAAAAATATTCAGGCTTCGTTGTTTCTCATCGTGCCTTTTTACTCCTTTTTGTTAAATATTTAAAATTTTAACTAAGAGTTGAATGCTTCCTTCTAGTCCGCGTTGTATATTCTCTTGTAGTGTACAAAACACGAGTTACCTTTTTTACTTAAAGTCTTGTTTTCTGGGACAGTGTCATCTCTAATTATTAGGTTATGATTTCAACTGCAACGTTATATAAACTTCGGTTAGAAGTTCTAGCTTATTTTTTGTTTAGTAGATTACACAGCAAGCACATCATAAACTGCAACCTGCCAAAAACGGTCTGGTAAACTTGGCTTAAACTCAATAGACGCAAATTAGTAGGTTACTCGGCGGTTGAGTGCAAACACGTCTGCAGAGTGAATTGCACCTCAGCACCAACGAAGAATGTGATCGCAACCACCTTGTCCCAAAACAACTTGCTAGTGCTGCTGAGTTTCGTATTCAGCAGTATCTGTGTTATAATATCCGTTAATCGTGGAGTAAAAGGGTATACTAGATCCGTTAAAAAGTATATTACAGGCAGAAGGAAGCGTTTTCGCCCATATAAAGCATGTATATATATTCTTGATCGGGATGAATAGCCAAGTCGAACTGGCCATGTCCTTCCGGCTGTTTGACTAACCGTCTGTCTGTCCTGTCTGTTTGTATGAACTTCGAGAACTCAGAAAGTTGAGATAACGCATGCAGATTCCAGAGACAAAGCCGCAGCGGATATTTCTGTATATTTCTGAAAAATGTTTTTTTTCCACTAGCTGAGTAACGGGTATCTGATAGTCGGAGAAATCGACTATAGCGTTCTCTCTTGTTTTTTTTTCTGTTGGCTGGCCTCGTGTACGTACATACGTGAGCTTCGCCGCTTAATTAAACGCACGCGGCCGGACAAGCCGGAGTCGTATTCAGAGTCGCAGCCAGCGGCAACTGCAATGCCCATCCAGCAGAAGCAGCATCTAGTGAAACTAGTTCCGAGGGAGAAGAGAAGAGAGAAGCAACAAACGACATGCCCTGACGCAGTTGGTGTTGGGGCTTAGAAAAGTTAAAGAAGTCAGTGCGCGACACGTATTTTGTGCGTCACGCTGCCGATGGGCGGTCTCCGGGCGGGATCGCTGTTCTACGAGCGTTCAAGCAAGAAGTGTTGCATTACCTGGCTGTAGACGATGCATCAGCAGACTGCTAAATTCTTTGTAGGAGAACTGAAGGAACAAAGACATTCGGCTAGCATACGTTTTTTAAAATAAAATGTAACAAAAATATTCTAAATACAAATTAGGAAATATAGTCCATTATGTGGAAAGACATCGAAATTAGTTTGCTAATTCGGACTTTTGGACATTTGTGCATATGTAGAAGAAATTGCTCCGTCACTTTGTAATTGTGGCAGCATGCGCAATGGCAGCTAAGCCCAAATTTCTTAAAGCAAATATAAAAACAAGAGAGAACGCTATAGTCGAGTTCCCCGACTATCTGATACCCGTTACTCAGCTAGTGGAAGTGCAAAGGTGAGTCTTCAACAGTTTTTGGCGATTTGTGGGCGTTAGAGTGGGCGTGGCAAAAAGTTTTTTGGTAAATCGATAGAAAATTACAAGACTAATACAAAAATGAAAAAATTTCAAAACATTTTTCAAAAGTGTGGGCGTGGCAGTTTTGGGCGGTTTGTGGGCGTTAGAGTGGGCGTGGCAAAATGAATCGACAAACTTGCGCTGCTTCTATGTCTCTGGAGTCTGTATGCTTAATCTCAACTTTCTAGCTTTTGTAGTTCCTGAGATCTTGACGTTCATACGGACGGACAGACGGACGGACAGACGGACATGGCCAGATCGACTCGGCTATTGATCCTGATCAAAAATATATATACTTTATATGGTCGGAAACGCTTCCTTCTGCCTGTTACATACTTTTCAACGAATCTAGTATACCCTTTTACTCTACGAGTAACGGGTATAAAAATATCAAAACATTTTTCAAAAGCGTGGGCGTGGCAGTTTTGGCCGGTTTGCGGGCGTTAGAGTGGGCGTGGCAGCATGATTCGACAAACTTGCGCTGCGTCTATGTCCCTGGAGTCTGTATGCTTAATCTCAACTTTCTAGCTTTTGTAGTTCCTAAGATCTCGACGGTCATACGGACAGACAGACGGACAGACGGACGGACAGACGGACATGGCCAAATCGACTCAGCTATTGATCCTGATCAAGAATATATATACTTTATATGGTCGGAAACGCTTCCTTCTGCCTGTTACATACTTTTCAACGAATCTAGTATACCCTTTTACTCTACGAGTAACGGGTATAACAAGAGAGAACGCTATAATCGAGTTCCCCGACTATCTTATACCCGTTACTCAGCTAGTGGAAATGCGAAGGAGAGTCTTCAGCACTGACAGTTTTTGGCGGTTTGTGGGCGTGGCAAAAAGTTTTCTTGCAAGTCGATAGAAATTTACAAGACTGATACAAAAATGAAAAAATATTAAAACATTTTTCAAAAGTGTGGGCGTGGCAGCTTTGAGTGGTTTGTGGGCGTTAAAGTGGGCGTGGCAAAAAGTTTTTTAACAAATCGATAGAAATTTACAAGACCAATACAGAAATGAAAAAATATTTAAACATTTTTCAAAAGTGTGGGCGTGGCAGTTTTGTGCGGTTTGTGGGCGTTAGAGTGGGCGTGGGAGCATGATTCGACCAACTTGCGCTGCGTCTATGTCCCTGGAGTCTGTATGCTTAATCTCAACTTTCTAGCTTTTGTAGTTCCTGAGATCTCGACGTTCATACGGACAGACAGACGGACGGACAGACGGACATATTCTGATCAATAATATATATACAGTAGATGGTCGGAAACGCTTCCTTCTGCCTGTTACATACTTTTCAACGAATCTAGTATACCATTTTACTCTACGAGTAACGGGTATAATTACTACAATAATAACAGACGATTCCAGATACCAAATTTGTATCCCCCTAAGAAATGTTTGTATATCGATACTATTCTTCAATCTCTTCCCATTTAGTACAGTCAATATTGTTCTAATGTGAAGTTATGGAATCAACTTCATCTACTGTCCTTAAACAGGATAAAGTCAATATACTGGTCCATTTCCAAGTAAAGAGAGTGTCAGGGATATGAAGATATGCAAGTAGAACAATTTTTCGCATGTAAATGGGTAAAGATTAAACTAAAGCCCATCTACAATTAAAATCTGCATATTCGAACCCATTTCCAGCCAATATAGTATCGAACTCTGGATTTTAAATTCCATGTTGATTAACTTTTTACAAAGTTTGCGTATTTAAAAGCCATATTCGTAACGACCTTATTGCTGCCGGAGCAGCGTCGACAGCTGCAAACAAGTTAAAAACAAGAGAGAACGCTATAGTCGAGTTCCCCGACTATCTGATACCCGTTACTCAGCAAGTGGAAGTGCAAAGGAGAGTCTTCAACAGTTTTTGGCGATTTGTGGGTGTTAGAGTGGGCGTGGCAAAAAGTTTTTTTTAGGCAAATCGATAGAAATTTGCAAGACTAATACAAAAATGAAAAAATATCAAAACATTTTTCAAAAGTGTGGGCGTGGCAGCTTTGGGCGGTTTGTGGGCGTTAGAGTGGGCGTGGCAAAAAGTTTTTTGGCAAATCGATAGAAAATTACAAGACTAATACAAAAATGAAAAAATATCAAAACATTTTTCAAAAGTGTGGGCGTGGCAGTTTTGGGCGGTTTGTGGGCGTTAGAGTGGGCGTGGCAGCATGATTCGACTGCGTCTATGTCCCTGGAGTCTGTATGCTTAATCTCAACTTTCTAGCTTTTGTAGTTCCTAAGATCTCGACGTTCATACGGACAGACAGACGGACAGACGGACATGGACACATCTACTCAGCTATTGATCCTGATCAAGAATATATATACTTTATATGGTCGGAAACGCTTCCTTCTGCCTGTTACATACTTTTCAACGAATCTAGTATACCCTTTTACTCTACGAGTAACGGGTATAAAAATACTAAGGACAATGTTTATAAATAAACTTTCGTGAGATATACGACTTCTCACTCCAGTTTAAGTTATCTTTTATTGATACTGATAGTGTGCGGAGCTCGATAATGGCGATTGAGTGAAGGCCTCAGTACTGATAAAGCCGCAGATGGAAATGCAGAAATGTTCTGCATGCGGAAAGCGGCCACTCCACTTGTGCCACTCCTAACAATGCAAAAACAAGGGAGAATGCCCTAGTTGGCTTACCTGAATATTAAATCCCCGTTACTTAGCTAGTGAATGTGCGAAGAAGAAATTTCAGCATTGACAGTTTTTTGGCAGTTTATGGCCAAATAAATTTTGGCAAATGCACAAAAAATTTTGGGCGGTTTGTTGGCGTAAGGGCGTGGCAAGGGCGTGGCGTTTTTATGGCAGATCGATAAAAGTTTACGATACTTATAACAAAAATAACAAACCTTTTTCTAAAAGTGTAGGCTTGGCAGTTTTGGGTGGTTTGTGGGCGTGGCAAAATCGGTCAACAAACTTGCGTCTATGTCTCTATGCCTTATCTCAACTCTCTAGCTTCCTGAGATCTCCACCTTCATACGGACATACAGACGAAAGGACAGACGGACATGGCCAGATCGGCTATTGATCCTGATCAAGAATAAATATACTTTATATGGTCGGAAACGCTTCCTTCTGCTAGTTACAAACTTTTCAACGAATCGATTATACCCTATTACTCTACGAGTAACGGGAATAATAAACACTAATCATAAAGCAAAAAATAATACAAATGCGCAGGCATACCGTTTCCTGTTTGTCGAACGGTAAACTGTAATTGCTACACGGACGACAAATACCTGCCTGCAACATTGCGGCTCCCCGAAATCATCAAAACTCCTCCGGAATGAGGTGGAGTCATCATGAAGCTGGGGGTTTAAGATACTACGAATTTGTCTAGGTCGTAAAATTGGTGTTTGCGTTGTTTGCTATGCACGGCTCGACGTTGACAAAGTTATCTTCTGGTTTCCTATACTAGGCGACCAAACTTGTTCGTTTTGCTCACTGCGTTTTTGAGCTTGCGAAGTTGCAGAGTACACTAGAAAAAATGTAAACGGCTTTTCTTAACGATCTAATCCAATCATTTGGAATATCATTTGTTCAATAACAAACAGATAACTTCATCCGTTGGAATAATTATTTTCCCCCTTTCTTTAATATATATTATCTTATTCTTTCAGTGCAATGGTTGCACTGATACCGGTTTTCTATATACTTTGCACGCCATTTTTATATTTTTTGCTATTACAAGGCAAAAGTGGCTGTATTGATCTCGGGCAAGAAACGCACCTGTTGAAAACCAAGTTACTTCAGTTGTTTGTGTATGTATTTTTATATTCAGAGCTTATAACCTTGCATACCCCTTACTTGCAGATGAAAAGGGTTTGGTTTTAGTCATATTTGGTTTAAGATATGAATTATTTGTGTAAAATATGAATATACCGTCTTGCACCGGAACTGAGCATCTATTTAAATAGATGGAAACTAAAGTAACACATCATTTACACGCTGACTTGCCTTGCAGCGCACTCTTGTGTCATATCTAACCTGTTGGATTTTGCAGCAGAATTTTGCAATTTGTTGCCATTTTCCGTAAGCTGACTTTTGTTGCACATTATGCTAATGACCTGCCGCCGTTCGCCTCGTCTTTTCCAGTCGAGGTGATTAATCAAAAGCTCGAAGCACTCGCAATATTATGCCCCATTGCCAGGCAATCCGATTTGCCATTGTTGTGCCCATATAAATACATATGTACGAGGGTCGTTTGATAAGTCCGTGACTTTTTGAATAAAATATATTTTTTTCGTCAAAGAAGCGTTTTATTTCTCAACATAATCTCCTTTTAGCTCTATACATTTAGTCCAGCGTTTTTCCAATTTTTTTATTCCTTCAAAATAATAGGTTTTCTCAAGGCCCTCAAAATAGTCGTTTGTTTCTGTGATGACCTCTTCATTTGACCCGAATCTCTTACCGCCGAGCCATTTCTTCATGTTTGGAAACAAAAAATAGTCACAGGGGGCTAAATCTGGAGAATATGCTGGATGGGGTAGCAGTTCGTAGCCCAATTTATGAAATTTTGCCATGCTGACTACACACGTGTGCACCCGTGCATTGTCCTGATGGAACAGCACTTTTTTTTTCGCCAAATGCGGTCGTTTCTGCTTCAAATCAATATCGAATCTGTCCAAAAGCTCTGAATAATATTCGCCGGTGATCGTTTTACCCTTTTCAAGGTAATCGATGTGAATGATACCTTGTGCATCCCAAAAAACTGTGGCCATGACCTTGTTGGCCGACAGACCCACCTTGGCCTTCTTTGGTGCACGTTCACCCGGAGAAACCCACTGTCTTGATTGTTCTTTGGTCTCTGGTGTGGTGTGGTGGATCCATGTTTCGTCTACGGTAACGAAACGGCGCAAAAATTCGTTTGGATTGCGGTTGAACATCGCCAAACACTCCTTTGAAATGGTCACACGGTTGCGCTTATGGTCGTGTGTGAGCAATCGCGGCACCCATCGCGCGGAAAGCTTTTTCATGTCCAAATATTCATGTAAAATGTGATGTACCCGTTCAGTTGAGATGCCTACAGCCTCAGCTACCTCACGCACTTTCATTCTCCGATCATCCAATATCATTCCATGGATTTTGTCGACGATTTCTGGCATGACGACCTCTTTTGGGCGACCTGAACGTTCGGCATCACTTGTACTGGTACGACCACAACGGAACTCAGTAAACCATTTCTTAACCATTGAAATTGATGGTGCAGAGTCCCCATAATATTTATCAAGTCTTTCCTTGGTTTCGGTGATGGATTTTTTACGCAAAAAATAATGCTTAATTAGCACACGAAATTCACTTTTTTCCATTTTCGTTAAAATTCACGAGATCGTCTGCTTTCAATGCCTATAAAACGCAAACCAAAAAACGCAGCTTTCTCAAAATTTTACAGTCAGCTGTTAATCGATAACTGCTGACAGGAGCAGTGTTGTATTTAGAGCAGGTGCGCGGCAAATACAAAAAGTCACGGACTTATCAAACGACCCTCGTATGTATACCCGCTCTGCAGCAAACCTGATCTCGGTTTGTTTCTTAGTCAATTGGCGAAAGGTGTGTGAGTCCGTATCTGTATCTGGGACACCTCAGTGTGCCCGAGTAGTCCGTGAGTCTTTGAAGGTAATTCTTACTGCAGCTGAACCAAATATTTTTGGCAGCATCGTACAAATCTTCGATGCACTTTGATTACGAATATAATATAATAACACGGTATAATTGGTTTTTTTTAAAGCATATAGCTTTTCGACCTACATTTTATTTATTAGACAAACAGGCTGAATAACTCCGAGACGGATGACACACAGCTTTCTTATGTCCAATTTCCCACAAACAGACTCATATTTAAAAAAAAAAAATTAGGTTGTTAGCCCTTGCCAGAATCTAGACAGTTCCGCTGGTCCCCCTTTTAATGTAGGGTGTCGTTGTCCCCCAATACAACAACCCACCAACCCCAATCGCCGTGCTCACCACTTTCATGTTACCCATAATTGAATCCAAATTCGTATTCAATGGGCAAAATTCCACGCCAAGGAGGACAATATCCACCCCCAATGAGGAGGCCCGCGGTTGCAAGGGAGACAATGAACGAAGAGTCCTACCCTCGTAGCTTGTGCCCCACAAAGCATGTCAATAATATCATGAATATATTGACGTGAACTTCCACCCACACAAAACACAAACTCAGAGCAGGGCAGATGAGTACGTCATTTTCATTTTACGGGCGTACATTTTTGCGAAAACAAAAAGAATAGAAAAAATAGGAAAACCCGAAGGTCAACCCCTTTTGGCACAACGCTTTGCGGAGCTAAAATTGCTTTCGACGTGCTGTCAAAGTCAGAACCTGTAATCAATAAAAAGCAGACAAACGCTGTGGGTGGGTTTTTTTGAACTTGAATTCCTGTAGGAATTCCTGAACGATTATTGATAGCAGTTACTCCTGAAGCAAAACCTATGTATAAGCAACTATGCATTCCTGCAAAGAGCTGCATTCATATTAGGAAAGCACGCATCCTAGGCACTGGTCTTGGTCAGGAAACCAAAGCATCATTGTATGTATGTAAGTACATGTGAAGCGATAATTGCTCTTGGTCAATTTGGTCTAACAACAGAACTCGGATAAAGAGATCTTTCCGTCAAATGCACTAAACTGCGATTACATATGTACATACATGTACATACTGCTCACTGAGCTTATCATGTCCTTTTCTCTCGCCCAAGACCCAACGCTACACCAGGCATCCATTCAATTCAATTTGTGTTCCATTAGTCAGAACCGCTGCATAAGCACCGAGCTCCAAGTGTAACAACACTTCCGCCCGAAAGTGCTCTTATTCGTCAGCAAAAACAACGAAGCCGCATCTGTATGGGTACAGTTCTATCCTCGGGATACAGCAACAACGAAAGGGACAAGGGCCAAAACCGGAAACCGAGAGGCAGAACCGAGAGAGAAGCCATCATCGAAACTTCGCTTGGTTGCATTTGTCGGGCTATCCACATGAGTATGGACGAATGTGTGTATTTATGTATGTGTGTATGCACGAGTAGTTTCCAAAAGTCGGAATACAAAAATCAGCATACATCGAGCGCTGACCACTCACTCTCTGCCACTCCTACGTTACTTTAGCAGAGAGTCAATCTTGTGCCTCTTTCTTTCTTTATACACATACATACATATGTACTCGGAAAGGCAATTTTGTTTATTTTCTTTTCTGCCAATTTCGCACATGAGAGACATCCTCACCAAGAGTATTTCTGTTCTTACTTAAACACCTCTCTCACCATCTCTTTTTTTCTGCTGCCCCATCTTTTGCGTGCCGGCAGCGCATGTGTACGTTTTACTTTGTGTGTCTCTCTGAGTGCGGGTGTGTGAGGAGCTGATTTCGGTGCTGCGTCTTCTTCTTCGTGGTTTGCTTCGCCGCCGCCGTCGTCGCTATGGTTGTTGTTGTTTTGTGCAAGGTCGTTTGCGTACAAAATTCAACATTATTTGAAGGTCGTCCTTTGCTTGTTCTGCGCGTCGCTTTTTACTCGTTCGCTCTCTCTCTTCCCCAGTGGGCTTTTTCTGAATGTCCCTCTCTGTCGCTGTCTGGATTTTGTCTTGGTGCAGTGCGTGGGTTGTTGCCTCCGCTAAGCGCATCGAAATTGTCTTAGTGGTTTAGGAAAGATTTTACTTATGTAAGTATTTTGATTTAATAAATCAAATATCATATCATAAATATCATTTTAGCAAACATTGATGATAGATTCCCAAGGAAACTTTCAAGTTAAAATAAAATAGTATCGGATACGAATTTCTTCTGCGCAGCGAATGATACCAATAACTTAAAAACTCCACTTGTGGCTTAATTCCAATATGTAAATATGAAAGAACTATATATGTAGGTTTATTCTTGATCACTGAACAATTTCCGGCAATGTATTTAAAAGTAATAAGCAACTAATATTGTAACTCCCGCTAGGAGGTGCTTGGTTATCTTTCTCTCAATTTTTTGGCAGTTTAATGTGTGTTCGATATACACTTGACTTTAGCGATCTCTCTAGTTTTTAAATGCGTTTATTTTCATAGTAATGCTCTCCTGCGTCTCCAATTGGCTAGCCAACGTAAGCTCACGCTTTATGACAAACAATTGTATTGTAAATACGACATTTATCACAAAAGTCAGCGGTCACTGCAGCTGGCGGTGGGTTATTGTACCTTAAATTTATGAAAATTTTATCCCATCTGCCATGTGACTCTTTCGCTTGGCCGGTTGCTTCATTGCTTTGCCGCTCCATCGTCGCGGGTCGATGACATTTTTCGTTGCTGGCCATTGCCGATGATTTCTATAATTCTTAAGCTATTGTATGTGCGCAGAGCGAGACGGATAGACAAGAAAGAAAAGAGATGGAGAGCTGTAAGCGAGCAAAAGGGAACTTGCAGGGCTGATAAGAACTGAATGAAACCCACACGCACATATGTACATATGTATGTACATACATTTATGTACATTGATAAGTGGTTCTTTGAATGCGGCTCATGAGTGAAATCAATTAACCCAAGTGCCATAAAATGGTCGGGAAAGGTCGCTTGAAAGGGCGGCAGTAGGTGGCATTGACCTTATTGTTGTAGGTCTCTCTCAACATCCTATAATTGGCCTTTGTTTGTGTTGCTAGGCGGTTAAGGTGTTTGAGATATACACAAAATACTAACGAAGTAGACTAGGTAAATGGAATTATAATAAGAAATTGGTTTAGTAACAGCAAAGAAAGTTAATTCTATTAGCTTTAATTTATTTGATGTTATACCCGTTACTCGTATAATAAAGATCCGTTGAAACATAAGTAACAGGTACACGGAACAGTTTCCGATATTCTATATAATATTTATCTGCATCAATTACCGAGGCGATCTGACCATGTCCGTCTATCTGTACATATGAATTCTGTGATTTCTGAAACTATATACATATGTATGTATATACATATGTAAGATGCAACCCACAGACGTTTTCAAACAACCAACGTTTTAAACTTTTTTTAAATTATCAATGAAAACTGAACAAATAAGGATAATATAAATACAAAAAACCTTAGTTTATTTCATTTGATTTTTCAGGAAATGTGAATTGGGACATAATATTAATATCAAAGATCATAAATATCAAAATGATAGTAGTGAATCTTTTAAAAATCACTAAACTGAAAGACTAGGACTATCAAATAGCATTATATTAAAGGTTTATTTTATGTCCTTGGTTTTTATTTGGCATTTCTTCGCAGGAATAGGTTTCCTTTTTATATTTTAAAAGATAAAATATAATAACTTTTATGATTTTGTTTTCGAGACTTCTTCCAATCGGATTGAGATCCAATGACTGTCCGGACCACTCCATGACATCGACTGTTTGGCAAGTTTACTTCGAACGGTAACACAAAAACTAAAGCGATTGCATACCAGGACTTTGACATATTATATGGTTAAGCATGAAAAGCAGTGAAAGTGTTTAAATAAACATTTTTATATTTTTGTCTGATGGGGACAATATGTAAATATTCATTTAAAAATACTCGTCGAGTGACACCTTAATAGTTGCTTAATAGCTTAATAGTTGAGAAGTTCTAAACAACTAAAAAAAATTTTTCAATTAGTCTGTCTGCAGCGAAACGTTATTTTTTTAAATTCTAAAATATTTTAATATCTGTTAAATAGTTTGACAGGACAAACTTTAGTTTTAGTACTTTCGGAAAATCTGCTCGTTTAGTGAGAAAATATATAGTTAGATAATTATAAATAGCCGAATTTCCTCCGCCCATAACTTCTGAGCACCTAGGGCTAGTGTTTAATGTCATTGAAAAGGCATTTTCAAATGCAAGCTATATTTTTCAAACGAATTTTGTCTAGAACAAATAAAAACAAGATATAACGTTGTAGTCGGGTTTTCATTACTCAGCTAGTGGAAGTGGAAGTATTTCATTAAGTACAATAGAATCCGGAAGACGCACTAACAAAAAGGTGGAAAACCAAAATTTGATTTTGTTTATTCTATGGTTGCCATGTTCGTAAAATGTTTTAACATAAAACAAATTATTTTTTTAATCAAACAAAAAATTTAATAAATTTAATTAAATAACATGGTTTTTTATAAGAAAAATGCCGAAAAAAACAGAAATACATATAACGGGACATCTCATGGAATGTAGGCATGAGGTCTGCATACGCACGATGTAAACATTTTTGTGACGTCGCGATGCGTCGGTCACTGATATTTACATACATTTCCAACAGAGTCGTTTGATGTTTAAATTTGTTGGAAAATTATCTTTTCTTTCTCTCAATTCCCTACAACTACTTATCGTTGATTGGAAGTTTATATACCTTTGACAATTTGTTTGATCTTTCAAGTTTTACAACACAATGGAACTGCATCAGCGACACCTCTCAAACTTTTACAAATTGCACATCTGAAAATAGTCTTTGATAAATATATAAAATATAAAAAATTGCTACTGAAACAAGATGCCAAACATGTCTAGCACCAAAGCGGAGCAACAAAGTGGTCCTATTGGAGGTAGTAGCGGCTATCAAGTACCGGTCAACATGTGCACCACCACAGTGGGGACTACGACGACCATTTTGGGGAGCTCCGCTGGAGGAGCCACTGGATCCCGGCACAACGTGTCCGTGACAAACATCAAGTGCGAGCTAGACGAACTACCGTCACCAAACGGAAACATGGTGCCGGTTATCGCAAACTACGTTCACGGTAGCTTGCGCATTCCACTCAGTGGACAATCAATTCATAGGGAGTCCGACTCGGAGGAGGAACTAGCGAGTATAGAAAACTTGAAGGTTCGGCAACGGACGGCGGTGGACAAAAATGGTCCTCGTCCAATGTCCTGGGAGGGCGAGCTGAGCGATGCTGAGGCTAACGGGGTCGAGGAGCTGATGGAAATGGAGCCATCAATTAAGAGCGAGGTGGTCACAGCTGTAGCACCTCCACAGCTCGTCTGCGCCCTACAACCGATAAAAACAGAGCTAGAGAACATTGCAGGCGAGATGCAGCTTCAGGGGAAGTGTTACCCCCTGTCCAAGACACAACATCACGCTGCCACAAAATTAAAACTTGCCCCTACGCAAAGTGACCCAATCAATCTCAAGTTCGAGCCACCTCCTGCAGACAACTCCCCGCTCCTGGCTGCACGTAGTAAGTCCAGCAGTGGAGGCCATTTACCACTGCCCACGAATCCCAGTCCCGACTCCGCCATACATTCCGTCTATACGCACAGCTCCCCCTCGCAGTCGCCTCTGACGTCTCGCCACGCCCCCTACACTCCGTCTCTGAGCCGCAACAACAGCGACGCCTCGCACAGTAGCTGCTACAGCTATAGCTCCGAGTTTAGTCCCACACACTCGCCCATTCAAGCGCGTCATGCCCCACCCACCGGTGCACTCTATGGAAACCACCATGGTCTTTACCGCCAGATGAAGGTGGAAGCCTCATCCACTGTGGCATCCAGTGTACAGGAGGCACAGAACTTAAGTATGGACTCTTCCTCTAGCAACCTGGACGCAGTGGGCTTAGGATCTTCGCACCCCGCATCTCCGGCGGGCATATCACGTCAGCAGTTAATCAACTCGCCCTGCCCCATTTGCGGCGACAAGATCAGCGGATTCCATTACGGGATTTTCTCCTGCGAGTCCTGCAAGGGCTTTTTCAAGCGCACCGTCCAAAATCGCAAGAACTACGTGTGCGTGCGTGGAGGACCATGTCAGGTCAGCATTTCCACTCGCAAGAAATGTCCCGCCTGCCGCTTTGAGAAGTGTCTGCAGAAGGGAATGAAGCTAGAAGCGATTCGGGAGGATCGAACCCGTGGTGGCCGCTCCACATACCAGTGCTCCTACACGTTACCCAACTCAATGCTCAGTCCGCTGCTTAGTCCCGATCAAGCGGCAGCAGCTGCCGCCGCCGCAGCTGTGGCAAGTCAGCAGCAACCGCACCAGCGACTGCATCAACTAAACGGCTTTGGAGGTGTACCCATTTCCGGCTCTACTTCTCTTCCAGCCAGTCCTAGCCTGGGAGGAACTTCGGTCAAGTCGGAAGAGATGACGGAGAAGGGCAAGCAAAGTCTCCGAACGGGAAGCGTACCACCACTACTGCAGGTAAGTCAACCTTGTTCTAATGTAAGTAAATTTAAAAGATACGAATGAATTTAATAAGTGTACAATTGTTTTAATCAATTCAAATGATGTGATATAAGAACAGTGTCAACATTTTTTCAGCAAATAAAATGTGTTGTGTTTTTTTAAATTATTTAATTTTACCTAAATCTATACATGCGGTGCTCTACTAGTAATATTTTTTAGTTATTGTAAAATAACAGAAACAATTATTAATAAAAATTATTCGTAGAACCAAAAGCTACTTTTCATGTTTGGAAATTAAGTTCTGCAATTTTTCTCGTCCCCTTCAGGAAATCATGGATGTGGAGCATCTGTGGCAGTACACCGATGCTGAGCTGGCCCGCATCAACCAACCACTGTCCGCATTCGCCTCTGGCAGCTCTTCTTCATCGTCATCGTCAGCAACATCCTCGGGCGCCCATGCACAACTTACCAATCCACTACTGGCTAGTGCTGGACTCTCGTCCAATGGCGAGAACGCCAACCCTGATCTAATCGCCCATCTTTGCAACGTGGCTGATCACCGTCTTTATAAGATCGTCAAATGGTGCAAGAGTTTGCCGCTTTTTAAGAACATTTCGGTTTGTATGACTCTCATTGTCAGATCCATAAAGTTTGGTTTACATGATGTTTACCATTTTAGATTGATGACCAAATCTGCTTGCTTATTAATTCGTGGTGCGAGCTGTTGCTCTTCTCCTGTTGTTTTAGATCAATTGATACCCCCGGAGAGATTAAAATGTCACAAGGCAGAAAGATAACCCTATCCCAGGCCAAATCAAATGGCTTGCATGTAAGTTTATTTGAATTTCGATTTCGTAATTTGTCTATTGCGTTGACAAAAAGTCCGATAAATTTGTGTCCGATATACCTCTTTAATTGATTTAACATTTTATTCAATATAATATCTACAGCTATTTTTCGATACGATATTTCTTATCGTAATAAACTAATTTGTATGGCTCCGTGTACGTATACCTATGTATATTACTTGTGCAGTTAAGGGGTTGAAAAGTATCAAACAGTTAGGACGCAGTGTTCCCGACACTATGAATTACCTAAGTAGATTTAAAGCATGCATATTTTAGTTTTGCGGACGCAACCCAACTTTGTTTCAGAAGATTAGCACGGCCAAAAACCGCATTAAATTATTACTTTCACACTTCTGAAAAGAGATTATTATACCCGTTACCCGTAGAGTAAAAGGGTATACTAGATTCGTTAAACAAAATATTACAGGCAGAAGGAAACGTTTTCGTTTATATATTCTTGAACAGGATCAATAGCGGAGTCTAGCCATGTCCGTCTGTCCGTATGAACTTGGAGATCTCAGAAACTATAGAAGCTAGAGTGTTGGGAATAAGCAAACAGTTTCCAGAGACTTAGACGCAGCGCAAGTGACCCATGTTTCCAAGCCCACTTCAACGCCAACCACGTTTTGTAAATTTATATCGATTTACAGAAAAAGCGCCCACACTTTTGAAAAAGGTTTTCATATTTTTCACATTTTTGTTAGTCTTGTACAGTTCTCTAAATTGCATAAAATTGGTTTGCCACGCCCACTCAAACGCTCACAAGCCGCCAAAAACTGTGAGTAACGGGTATGAGATAGTCGGGGAACTCGACTATAGCACTCTCTTTTTTTTAAATCTTTTTATTTATCATGCCACTTTTTTTCGATATGTCAAAAACAGTTTGGCCACTACCCCTCCTTTCGCGACCTTTATAGGGTCGGATGTCTTTTAGGTACATTCTTTTCAACGGATTTTGTGAGGCCTTCCAGACCGCTTTTTTTGCTAAATCAATTTTTAAAAAAGTACCTTTGAAACGTAATATTTATTAGCAATAACACCACTGTATTTATTTTAGACCTGCATTGAACGAATGCTTAACCTAACAGATCACCTGAGGCGGTTGCGCGTTGATCGCTACGAATATGTTGCCATGAAAGTTATTGTGCTGTTGCAGTCAGGTAACATATAAATATAATAATAGTGCGCGCCACGGTTAACCAAGCATTTGTGCCTTCTTAGATACGACAGAGTTACAGGAGGCGGTAAAGGTGCGCGAGTGTCAGGAAAAGGCATTGCAGAGCTTGCAAGCTTACACCCTGGCACATTATCCCGACACGCCGTCAAAGTTTGGGGAGCTCCTGCTACGCATTCCTGATTTGCAAAGAACGTGTCAGGTAAGTTTTGAGTGTTTATCGAGATATACATATCCAACTCAACTCTTAACGAGTTGAAACAATTTCAGTATCTAATATGTAATGATCACATATCTTTTGAACGGAGAATCGGATTTAAACAAATGACGTGTCAATCAAGGCGCATTTTTAACTAGAACTTTTGAATATTTTTTGTGGGTGATTATACCAACTACCACCCCCATCAACTCCAATTTAAACTTTCATTTTATCTTCTGAACCATGTATTCTTTTCAAAGTATTTCGATTGGTGTATCACTCGTTATGAACGGACAAATACATGAGATTTCCATTTCTTTTTGTACTATATAACATTCATATCGTCACTACGTGGACTGCCGTCCACAGTGATATGTGAGTATTATTACCACATGTCTAATAATTTGTTTCTCAACAGCTTGGCAAGGAGATGTTAACGATCAAGACTCGCGATGGAGCTGATTTTAATTTGTTAATGGAGCTTTTGCGCGGAGAGCATTGACAATTGATTACTAAGACGGAAATCTTCTACCATTGGCGAAACAAGTTTTACATGTTTAGTATTAGATATATATATTCTAGAGATAATATCCTTACTGTAAGTTCTGAAAACATGTGCCTAAAAACCAAAGCCACGATAGCAGTCACATCAGGCCCACTGGTCGAGATTGAATCCAAGAGCAAGATTGCCAAATTTTTACACCAATATATATTTTGATATGAGCCATGTGCAGGGCCCCAATGGCTGTTGTTGTCGGCTAAAGTTTCAGTAAGAAAAGTATATAGTATATAGTAGATTTTGCTATTTATACATATATGACTTATGTATAGTGTAAACTAAAGCACACATGGAAAATGAAAAGACTAAACAAATTTATTTAAAAATAACTTGTACTATTATAGAAGAAGAAAAACAAAAAACTCAAAGGCAGAGAAGGAAATTTACTTAAAGCAGGAGCCACATTTTTATATTTTCTTATATAAAGAAATTTTCAATGTATTTTAAATAAAATGCCGAAACCGATTCAATTTGATGAAGAGCTGCTAGAATTTTTAATAATATATCTATATATTGATTATTACAAGAAGGATAAGTGTATCCAATGTTTAAATGTTGTAGCGTATAGTTTTAGTGCAATTTCACACATGTCTACATACATGAATATTCACCGAGATATGTCTGCAAACTATTATAAAGCGAAAGACCACTCGAAATAGCCATCACTGGTTGGCTAAGACTATTCCAGTTATGCTGTTTGTTGCATAAAAAACCACAACTTCATACATTAATTAAATGTATAATTTTATATTGAAGTTCTAGATTTGTATTAACTTCTTCCTTATTATTACGATTATTATTATTACTATTTTAATTATTATTATGTAACGCTGACTTAAATAGCTGAAGAAAATCCTGCAACAGGATTTAAAACATATAAATACACAAAACATTATAACATGAATACATTTTTGCCTTTATATTAGATAGTTTGATATGTACTTTGCATATATATGCATGTGTATGTGTGTGACTACGTACTATAAAAATTCCTGTCCCACCAGAAAAATCACACGCAATAAAAAATTCCAAAATAATAAACAGAGAAAGATAAAAAGACAAATAAATGAATATAAATATGTGGCCGGGAGTCCAAAAGTTTTTGCTAAAAATATTAAACAAATTTCAACACAAATTAACACAAATTTCGCATTGCTAACCCCTTCAGTTTGAAACGAATTTTAGTATAATAAATTCTTTATCCGATTTGGATGTATTTGCCATTTTGTTTCCTTGCTAGAATCCGTTTTATCCATAAATCATGAGGATCTTAGTTCATATTGATCTTGTTCTTCTGATTTACACCGCTTCTGTCCGTTAATATAAACCATAAGTATAATTGAAATTAGGTAAATGTCCTTATAAATAAAGCGCTCTAATAAATTTCAATTTACAGTTTACCATAGTTAATTGATTAAGACCACTAAAATCAAAAATATATTTTATTATTTACTAAGCATAGCACTCGAAAACAATTTGGAATGTTTATTACGGCAACAGCAAACACTTGTTCATACAAAAAGTGACAAAATTTTTTCTACCAAGGTACATAAAATACCTTTTAAACACAAAGTTAAAACAAACATAAAACCCATAGCGCAATATTGAATGTGAAACAGTTTCCTTTGCGTGCGATGTTTGCTTCAGCCACGTACAAATTCATCTTTTAGCAAATATAAAACTTAATTTTGCTTTTAAATAAATTGAATAAGTAAAATTCAAACTATAATTCATATACAATTAAATTAAATTGTCAATGCAATATTTTGTAATAAAAAATGCGAAACATAAATTTTTGTTTCTCTTTATCTTGTTGAGCTAGTATTAGCTTTTTTACTACCTATCTTCCAGCAATAAAAAGACGATTTTTATGTAGTGATTTCGAACTATTATTATTTATTTATTTTAACAAAGTTTGGCAGCGATGCGCGCATGCACAGGTTACGAAAGCGAGAGTTCATTTAATTGCAGAGCGAACAGCAGAACGCTAAGACAAAGGTGTAGGTGCGAGAGTACTAGAGAGCTTAGAAGCTCACGCAGCTGATCTGCATAGATAACGAAAACTGACGTTGACTAAATGTGGCTCCAATTTTGGCAATAACTGAAGACATACATTCAGGAGCTGCTGGCGGCTGCGAGACCCAACATACCTCTTAATCGTAGAGCGAAGAGCTGAAATCATAGAGCTGTACTAGATTCGTTGCGAAGCTTATCAGCCGAGTCGATCGCAGAGTAAAAAGGTATTCTATATTTGTAGAAATGTATGTAACAGGTAGAAGGAAAAGTTTTCTACCATATAAAGTATACATACCAAGCGGAGCAATAATCGAGAACAACGAAGCTTTCTTCTTCATTAACAGTAGTACTTTTCCTACTGCTCGTATGGCAGATATATAATATAGTTGTCAGATGCTTATCAAATTAAAACCGGAATAATAGTATAACACTTTGTGATAGGTGCCCGTTACTTCGCTAGTGAAAGTGCGAAGGAGGCTCTTCAACACTGACAGTTTTTGAAGGTTTGTGGGCGTTAGAGTTGGCGTGGCAACAACATATCAACATATGTATCTGGTTCAGGGCACCTTACTAGTGGTTTTCAATTAAATGTATTTCTCTTTCTTAAGCTGCCCAATTTTTCGCATACGTTTTAGATTACATTTAAATCTGGGGACTGTGCTGGCGTAATGACTACGTGAAGACAGTTTTAGAAGAGCCAAGTCTTTACAATTGCAGATTAGTGGTTGGGATTGTAATCTTGCTAATACCGAAAACGAAAATTAAAATTAATTAAAATTAATATTTTGGCATCCTCTATGCCATCGATAAAAACGAGGGTGCCCACGCCAGATGGTGCCATACATGACCAACCATAACGTGACCCCCGTCATGCTTGACCAAAGGTTTCAAGGGCTTGTATTGACGCTCTGTATTTGGTTCGCCACTTTCCATAAAAACCAAAAATGTTAAACATACATATGTAAGTTCCTTAACAAAAATATTTTCCTTAATCGACCAATGAAATGGTAATCATGTAATATCTTCTTGCTCATTTCGTGCACGATTAAGGACAAGTTCCATGTGCTCAATGGTTGTTTTCCCGGAATCTTTATATTAACGTGTGAGCAAGCTCGGAAACTCATAGAATATACATAAATGTATGTATTTGTATTTAAAGTGCTAATACAAAGAATATAAAGTTTAAGAATTGTGTGGTAAAATACCTCATTTACATTTGTTTTCGAAATCTCCGTAAGTACTGTACGAGTATATACCGGCAGTGACGATTAAAACTCTTATTTTTCAACTGCACGAAACGAGCTGCGAGCACTCTATGTACACATTTATGGCTGAGAGCTATGTACATATATAACTGAATACTTTTGTTCCTAAGGATGAAGATCTGAAGATGTTAATTTTTTTAAACGATATAAGTTTTTTTTAAGTTTTATTGAAGGATGACCGAAGCACTTGTATCAAACATCTAAATGCAGATTTACCAAAAAGTTATTCAATATTAATAAAAATAAATCATCTAATCTGTTAAAAAAAACAGGATGTATAAATTAGAAGGTTAAAAACTGACCACAAATATCACAAATATTTTGCTATTATTCGGTGAATAAGGTAAACGACGGTGTATTCAGTGTCTAAACACTTTTTATAACCGTTGAAAAGAGGGCATATATATTTGTTTGTATGTGTTTTCCGTAGTTATTGTGGCGATGCCCTCGAGTGTTTTAAAAATACGGCATTCGTAAATATTTATAATTGAAGTGTAGCGTGTAATATCTGCAATGATCGCCAAAAGATACGCAAGGAACTCGGTAAGTGTAAATGGCCATGTCGATTAGAAGCCGTTAAAGGCTCATAGGGAATACCCCAGTTGTCCTTATAAGGGCAGTGAAGTAAGTAGAGAAAGAAAACAGTACTTTCGACTGAATTGGTTGAGATTTAAGGAAAAAGTGCTACAGCCACACTGAAAACTGAACTCTGCTGTTTAACAATTGAAAAATAGTCCCGCAAACTCTCAAAATGAACGGAAAGCATGTGGTTAGTGTCATCCGAGCCCTCCGGTTGACTAACTTCAGCCAGTCGAAAGTAGCCGCTGGCAGTTCTACAGTGCGGCACTACGGTAAGACGCGGTAGCCGAAACATAAAACGTGCGTAGCACTCCGAGCCATTTCATAACATGCCGGTGATCGACGGGCGTTTTTTCTCCTTCAGCCTCTCCACCCAAGCGGTTTTACAAGAAGACTTCTGTACTGAGCGGCGACAGCGGCTATGAAGTGGTGTTGGATCATCGAAAGCTCAAAACGCCCAAGGGCGCACCCTTCGTCGTTCGCAGCGAACCCCTGGCCATAGCTGTGGCCACTGAGTTCGACGCCCAGAAGCAAAACATCGAGCGTTCCCGCATGCACTTATCCGCGCTCTGCTTCACGGCCATTGACAATCCCAATCACCTCTCCAAGCTGGATATGGTCAACTACCTGCTCAACTTCATCGGCACAGACACGGTGCTCTTCCAGTACGATGTGCGTGAATTAATTCTGTATTACTCCACTCTAATACTGAATTAATTCACGCACGGAATTAATCCACAGATGTGTATCTTTTGCAGGACGAAAAGGACCTGCAGGACCTTCAGGTCAACGAATGGGACCCGGTGATCGCCTGGTTCAACCAGCGCTACGGCACAAACCTACAGAAGACCATGAACATAACGCCGCCTCAGGTCAGCGAACAGGATAAAATTAATGTCGCAAAGCATTTAAGTTCCTACAGTTTGGAAACACTGCATGGTAACGCCGTCCATAATTGCAGTTAAGCGTCTATTGAAAATCTCTTCCCTCAGGCTTTATTTTCGCTGTGGACACCTTGAAGTCGATTGTCCTCGCTTGCGCCGTCATAGAGCAGATGCTGACCGTGGAAAAGGCTGTGGCCCTAGCACGACTGGAGGAAGAATACCAGCTTAAGTTCTGGGGTCGCGTGGAGTGGGCACATGATCTAAGCCAACAGGAGTTGCAAGCACGTCTTGCGGCTGCCGTGCTCTTCGTACACCTCAACTGTTCGGAAAACCTTGTTAAGCAAAAATTAATTCTTTGAACGAATATCACTTGTACAACATATGTGCTGACTAGCATTGGCTTATTATAACACTTTTGACTCCTAGTACCTAGGAGGTATTTGTATATGTATATGTATTTCGCCTATTTATTAGGACATAGTTTCAAACTTATCAAGGGCAGGTCATCCACTAGTTTTGATTCTCACAGAAATTTTAAAGGATTCCATTTATCATATCTGAGTACGCTTTATACCTACACACCTATTATTATGTCAGGTGTCTATATGTAATCGGCTGTCTGCCAGCGTCGGAACTTTATAATTGATAAAGTTAAAACTAAAATCTATCTGGGGGATAAGTCTAAAAACATAGCCAATAAAAAATATAAAAAGGACGATGCTTCCCCGGAATAGTATTTGTGGGTGTTAAGTGTTCATACAAAACTCCTGTTTTGTTTGTTCTTACTTTGTCAAGCTTTTCTCCGTGACTTATTAAACAAACAAAACAAGAGCGAGTTTCCCGACTATCTGATACCCGTTACTCAGCTGGTGGAAGTGCAAAGGAGAAATTTCCATACTAACAGTTTTTGGGGGTTTGTGGGCGTTAGAGTGGGCATGAACAAATTTTTTTGGCAAATCGATAAAAATCAACAAGACTAATACAAAAATGAAAAAATATCAAAACATTTTTCAAAAGTGTGGGCGTGGCAGTTTTGGGCGGTTTGTGGGCGTTAAAGTGGGCGTGGCAACATGAATAGACAAACTTGCGCTGCTCTATGTCCCTGAAGATTGTATGCTTAATCTCAACTTTCTAGCTTTTGTAGTTCCTGAGATCTCGATGTTCATATGGACAGACAGACGGATGGACACACGGACATGGCCAGATCGACTCGGCTATTAATCCTGATCAAGAATATATATACTTTATATGGTCGGAAACGCTGTTACATACTTTTCAACCAATTTAGTATACCCTTTTACTCTACGAGTAACGGGTATAAAAATGAGGAAAACGAACTGCGCAATGCAACATATAGGCGACTTGGGTTTCTATTTTCAGGAACAAGTACCGTTAATAGTATTATTTTTTCATTTTTTTAGAGGCGAATATAGCGTGTTTAAATCAAACAGGTCAAAAGTTGAATAGAAACTTTCAAGGTACGAGGAAACAAATAGTGTGGAAAGGCTTCAGAAGAAAGTATAAAAACAAAACATTTTTGTTCAAAATTTTAAAGGGATTACTGAATTAGGGAGATATTTAATTGAACTTTTTGATTTTACATTTCCTTTTTGTTTTGCAACTTGGCATAGAATATCATCCGCGGAACCTGTTGACGTAATGTATTTAGCTTAGCTTAACTTTAATCAAAGAGCTAAATTAGTAACAGGATTAAGAGAGAGTCTCAAAAGAAAAATGATTGAGTAATTTTTTAGTAGGTGTAGGACATTCTTTTAAATACTCGCTTGGTATTTTAAAATAGTTAACGCGCGGTCTTACTGTACACTGTGGTCACACTGGCTCGGTCGTGGGTGGCGCATCATCGTTATTCTGTTGCTAATTAAACAAGTGCAAAACTACTTTTTTCAGCAGTGGAGGAAAGTTAAGATTGCATGAAAACAGACGCTAAGAAAGGCAGTCGATATTATTGTTGCTGCGATTGGTAAGCAGCGTCGTTCGAGTGCGTGGTTAGTGTCAGTGTTTGTGCTGGTGTGCGTTTGTGTGTGCTTTTCACCAGAAAAATTTAAAAAAAAGTGTTGCCAAAGCAGTGAGGCATACAATTTTCCAGTCGCACTATTTCAAACGAACGAAATTCGCAAAATGCGAATTACAAAGCTGAAAACGCATCTGCATTGCTGTGCGGGGGATATTCAATCACCCTCCCTTTTCTCTGTTCTGCGAAAAGTGGATGTGAAAAACCAGCTACTACATCAACAAGAGCGTGTGTGTGAATAAAACAATCTCGTTGTTTTAGTTGCCAAGTTGCATTGCAATAATTGTAAAATCCCATCACTGAGGACGACAACAAATGTATATATATTTCCAAAGCACAAACAACTGCAGCACGACGTTCGACGCCCTTCGGGAGCAGTTGTATTGGTGTTCTGCTGCTGTTGTGTTGGTGCTACCACCTTGTTTGATTTTAATGCATTATTTCTGTTTTTCACATCGATGCGACGTATTTATGCGGCAAGTGTAAATGGTGTATTTTAAATCTCATTTCGGTAGTGTCTCTGCTGAAGAATCAGCTGTTTGCAACATTACCGTTGACGCCCACTTGCAAGCAAGCACCAAAACAGTCCGACTTTTTACGCGAGTAAAATACGCGAGTTTCATCATAGGCTTACAGTGTAACTTCCGATAAACAGAATTTCAATCTAAATTGTACATATGTACATACGTACACGCATAAGTACTGACTTCTTTCGTACTTTGTTTTTATTCCCTTGTAGAGGGTATATTGATTTCTGTCAGACATTTGCGCCCATAGAATTTATATATGTATATTCGTGATCGGTATTAACAGTTAAGTCAAAAGACATTTCTATTGCAAGTAGTATGTAGTCGGAAGATTCGGATAAGTATGAAAAAATAAATTTACCGTCTTGGTTATTTTTCAGTTTTTTGGCACTATAAAATTTCGGTTTTAAATTGATTTAAATATACCATATATGTAGCTGCCCAGGAAGTCAGAAAATGAATTGATTTGTTTTTTCTTTAATTTTTAAATACCGTTACCCGTAGAGTATCTTTTCGTTGTCGGTCTGGCCATGTCCGTCCGTATGAACGTCGAAATCTCAGGAACTATATAAGCTAGAATGTTGAAAACTGCGACACCCACACTTTTGGAAAATGTTTTGATATGTTTTATTAGTCTTGTAAAGTTATATCGTTTTGCCAAAAAACTTATTGCCACGCCCACAAACCCCCTAAATCTGCCACTCCCACATTTCTTAATTTAGTCGGACAATTTGTGACATTTTGTATTGTCTTTTATTAAATATTTATTGTTTGAAGCTTTTTTTTTGGTAGTGGTGTGGTATAAATCCTAGATATGTTCGTATGAACGTTAAAATATTGAAAACTAAAACGAGAAGAAACTTGCATTTTTGCATGCAGATTGTAGTGACGTCAACGGAGCTCAAGATTTTTTTTTTATTTGTATTTTTTTTTTTAATGCTCTAATGTTTACAAACAATAAAAACGTTTTTGAAAAAACTTTTTTAGTGCAATTTTTTAGCTTTGCTTCAATCGTGGGTTAACCCACCTTTGTTTTGGTATCTGAGATTTAAAAAGGCCAACCAATTGCCGGGTTTTGGAATTTCAATATTGCATTGAAGTGTGAAAAATGTTTGCCATAATCAAATCAAATCAGCACCAATGAGGTTAAACGGGGGAGAGCAACCCTGAATTGCTTGTTCAGATCTGACTTCGTCTGCTTTTGTAATGAGGATGTGTTCAATTAGATTCAAATTTTTCACATCCATGTGGGCCCATAACGAGAAACGGAAAAAGTTCAACGGTTTCGGCTTTTTGTGCTTTGCTAACTAGAAAAAGTGCAATAGATATTGCACTTATATATAACTTAACAAAATATAATTGACCACGTTCTTTGAGACTGTCAATATATTACCTTATGTTAAAGATCCCCTTAAAGATCGTTTGGATTGAAAAAGACATTTTATTTTTCGAAAAAAATAAATATTTTTGCGGCACTTAGAATAATTTCCGGGTAAATATCTAACGCAGTGAAACAGACATTATTGCAGGTATAGAAAGAATAGTTGGATCAGAACATTCAGCTTCCCTACGAATAACCTAAATTTTTTTTTAAAGTTACTGTCATTATACCCGTTACTCGTAGAGTAAAAGGGTATACTAGATTCGTTGAAAAGTATGTAACAGGCAGAAGGAAGCGTTTCCGACCATATAAAGTATATATATTCTTGATCAGGATCAATAGCCGAGTCGATTTGGCCATGTCCGTCTGTCCGTCCGTCTGTCCGTCTGTCTGTCCGTATGAACGTCGAGATCTCAGGAACTACAAAAGCTAGAAAGTTGAGATTAAGCATACAGACTCCAGGGACATAGACGCAGCGCAAGTTTGTCGAATCATGCTGCCACGCCCACTCTAACGCCCACAAACCGCCCAAAACTGCCACGCCCACACTTTTGAAAAATGTTTTGATATTTTTCATTTTTGTATTGGTGTTGTAAATTTCTATCGATTTGTCAAAAAAAATTTTGCCACGCCCACTCTAACGCCCACAAACCGCCCAAAGCTGCCACGCCCACACTTTTGAAAAATGTTTTGATATTTTTCATTTTTGTATTAGTCTTCCAAATTTCTATCGATTTGCCAAAGAACTTTTTGCCACGCCCACTCTAACGCCCACAAACCGCCCAAAGCTGCCACGCCCTCACTTTTGAAAAATGTTTAGATATTTTTTCATTTTTGTATTAGTCGTCTAAATTTCTATCGATTTGGCAAAAAACTTTTTGCCACGCCCACTCTAACGCCCACAAACCTGCACTTCTACTAGCTGAGTAACGGGTATCAGATAGTCGGGGAACTCGACTATAGCGTTCTCTCTTGTTATACCCGTTACTCGTAGAGTAAAAGGGTATACTAGATTCGTTGAAAAGTATGTAACAGGCAGAAGGAAGCGTTTCCGACCATATAAAGTATATATATTCTTGATCAGGATCAGTAGCCGAGTCGATCTGGCCATGTCCGTCTGTCCGTCCGTCTGTCTGTCCGTCTGTCCGTCTGTCCGTCTGTCCGTATGAACGTCGAGATCTCAGGAACTACAAAAGCTAGAAAGTTGAGATCAAGTATACAGACTCCAGGGACATAGACGCAGCGCAAGTTTGTCGATTCAGGTTGCCACGCCCACTCTAACGCCCACAAACCGCCCAAAACTGCCACGCCCACATTTTTGAAAAATGTTTTAATTTTTTCATTTTGTATTGTTCTTGTAAATTTCTATCGATTTGCAAAAAACTTTTTGCCACGCCCACTCTAACGCCCACAAACCGCCCAAAGCTGCCACGCCCACACTTTTGAAAAATGTTTCGATATTTTTTCATATTTGTATTAGTCTTGTAAATTTCTATCTATTTGCTAAAAAACTTTTGGCCACGCCCACTCTAACGCCCACAAACCGCCCAAAGCTGCCACGCCCACACTTTTGAAAAATGTTTTGATATTTTTTCATTTTTGTATTAGTCTTGTAAATTTCTATCTATTTGCCAAAAAACTTTTGGCCACGCCCACTCTAACGCCCACAAACCGCCGAAAACTGTCCTTCGCACTTTCACTAGCTGAGTAACGGGTATCAGATAGTCGGGGAACTCGACTATAGCGTTCTCTCTTGTTTTTTTTATTATAAAGTGTTCTAATTTAGTATAGGCCCGTTTTCTGATTTGTGTTTTAGATTAACCCAAATCGGACGACTATACATATGGGTAATTCTCTGATGTCACACGCGACATTTGTACGCATTCAAACTAAAAAAAACATGTACCAGGACTTAATTTTAATTTTTAATAATTTTAAGCCTATAACTCTTGGTTAGCACTATAATTGGTGTTATAGTCGATTTCGGACAATTGTTCGTTTTCAAGATAATTACAAAAATGTAAGATATTTGCACGCGACACAGACAGAAGTAACTTTTTCGCTAACCAGTTCAAGCCCTAATTTCAGCGAAACTTGAGGAAAGATTTTAATGCAATTAATTTTAATGTGTTATAGATAAATTCATCCTAATAAAATATTTGAGTTGACTTAAAAATATTAGGTAGTTTTTATACCCGTTACTCGTAGAGTAAAAGGGTATACTAGATTCGTTGAAAAGTATGTAACAGGCAGAAGGAAGCGTTTCCGACCATATAAAGTATATATATTCTTGATCAGGACCAATAGCCGAATCGATATGACCATGTCCGTCTGTCTGTCCGTCCGTCTGAACGCTGTGATCTCAGGAACTACAAAAGCTAGAAAGTTGAGATTAAGCATACAGACTCCAGAGACATAGACGCAGCGCAAGTTTGTCGATTCATGTTGCCACGCCCACTCTAACGCCCACAAACCGCCCAAAACTGCCACGCCCACACTTTTGAAAAATATTTTGGTATTTTTTCATTTTTGTATTAGTCTTGTAATTTTCTATCGATTTACCAAAAAACTTTTTGCCACGCCCACTCGAACGCCCACAAACCGCCCTAAGCTGCTGCGCCCACACTTTTGAAAAATGTTTTGATATTTTTTCATTTTTGTATTAGTCTTGTAAATTTCTATCGATTTGCCAAAAAACTTTCTGCCACGCCCAATATAACGCCTACAATCCGACAAAAACTGTGTTTAAGACTCTCTCTCTTCCACTAGCTGAGTAACGGGTATCAGATAGTCGGGGACCTCGACTATAGCGTTCTCTCTTGTTTTTTTAATTGAATTTTAATCACTGTCGCACGCGACATTTTCTTCCATCATATTTTTTAAATTCTTAAATACTTTTAAGTAAATAAGAAGAACTTAGATTGCATTTTAAATTTTATGTAATATATTTAACATATTTTATTTATGTTTTATTTTTTAAATTTCAAACATACAAAATATCTTCACTAAAATTTGAAAATGTACATATTCTTCTTATATGAAAAACTTAATTTCCTAACTTAAATTATATAGTTGAAAAAGTCAAAAACCATTTTTAAATGAATATGCTGTTCTAGCAGCTTTCGTCTGTTGCCCATTGCAACCAAACCAATGCATCTGGCTTACACCAGGTTTGCTTTGCACATCTTTCCATTTTTAATCTTACTTATAAGACAGTGACATATTGTCAATTTGTGCAGGTGATATAAAATAAATTTTAGTTCCATTTATGTTTTACACGTAATTCTGGCCTTTCGCATTTCAATTTTTTCATTCCAACGTTTGCAATTAAATTTGCCTCCTTGCCTTTATTCATCTAAATTAAATAAAAGTTTAACGAAAAAAATGTTTACTTACCATGTCGCACGCGACTCACTATAAAAAATTTTAAAAAACTTAGATTTTCGTATATTTAACAAAAATATATTTAATTAAATTTAATGTCCCAATATATGTTTGGACACAAGATTTTATGATCACTGGACAAGAACTTTAGGCGCACTGATAACAAATGTTATTTTTCGATGTCGCACGCGACATTAATAGAAACTAATAATAAATTTACCGTAACTAGCTATCGCATCGTTTCTTTCATATTTTTTAAATATTCTTTAACTATATATACCTATATGTAAAATAGGGAATATCGATTCATAGTGACTCTCTCTTTAAGAAAAAGAATCAAATCAAAACGTACCCTATAAATGTATTAAACAGAACTTTTGCACTTCTACGGCTTTGCATCGAAATATTTCAAAATGTGTCACAATTAAATGTCAAAAATGCTTATATTACTTAAATTTACTTTAGTTTTTATTCATAAAAGTGAAAAAAAAAAACACTTTTATAGACTTTAAAATTTTTGGTGGCGGTTGTACTTTCTGGCGAATTGCCCATATATGTATATAATACATGTAAGTGCCAAAGGAAAATTGGTAAAATTCATTTTGAATATAAGAAAAAAATCATAGTTTTGATATTTTACCCGTTACTAGTAAAGTAAGAGTATGTAACAGGCAGAAGGAAGCGTTTCGACCATATAAAGTATATATATTCTTGATCAGTATTAAAAGTCGATCTGTACGTCTTGTCGCCTGTCTGTCCGTCCGTATGAACGTCGGGATCTCAGAGACTATGAAAGCTAAAAGATTGAGATTAAGAATACAGATTAGAGATATAAATACAACGCAGCGTAAGTTTGTTGACCAATGTTGCCACGCGCACACTAACGTACAAACATGTCACGCCCATTTTTTTAAAAAATGTTTTGAACTTTTTTCATATTTTGTATTAGTCTTGCAAATTTCTATCGATTTGATAAAAAACTTTTGCCGAGACTGCCACGCCCAAACTTTTCCAAAATTATTTAATTATGTTTCATTAATTTTTTTAATATTTCAATCAAAATGCCAGAAAAATTTGAATTTTCTTGTTCGCGCTTCCACTACCTGAGTAACGGGTATCTTATTGTCGGGGAACTCAATTATATCGTTCTCTCTTGTTTTTATATTCAATTATTTTAAAGCGTATATGGTCTTCCGAAGGTAGCTTACTTACTTGTTTTCTCAATAAGATATTAGGATCTCGAAAGTTTTTAAAAGCTAGTTATGGAGTTGTAATTAATTATCACCCACAAACGGCAAAAATTCATGCTCGTCTGTCCGTTCGTATAAGCTTCGAGATTTAGGAAAATAAAATAGGTTAAAATATTAGATAAAGCATGCAGGTTCTAAAGACGCCCACAAATCGCCTAAAATTACAAGGACCACACTTTGGACCTGTTGATTTTTTGACATTTTATTATTTGTCTTGAATGTTAAACACATTTTGGCCACGCCCACAATTTTAAAAACTGTTTTGATATTTTTTATTTCATTATTAGACTTGCCGATTTCTGTCTATAGCTCGCAAATATTTTATGCGCGCCCTTTCTCTAACAGAGTAACGGGTAAATGATAGTCAAGGACCTCGACTTCAGCGTTCTCTCTTGCTTTTATTTAATATGGAAAATGTAATAATTTTTCAATTAAATAAATATTGAAATTCAGAATTCCGCTTTATTAAATGTGAATTCGTGTGTCTTAATGAGCGTCGAGAACTCTGAAAATATAAGAGCTTAAGAGTATGCAGACCCTAGATACCCCTATTTTGTCCAATTTTGTTTCAAATATTGCGACTCCTACACTAACGACCACAAACGATATGCCAGCAATATTTTGGTCACTCTCATTCTGACACCCACAAATCTCACTAAACTATCAATCTCACACTTTTGAAAAATGTTTTATTTTTTTTGAACTACTGTGGATCTGCTAACACAATATAGTGTTTCCCATGCTCTCCAACTAGCTGATTAACGGGTATCTAATAGTCAAGAAGCATGACTATGGCGTTGTCTCTTTTTTAAAATTTTTTTACATGTTATTTAGTATTTGTTCTTTTTTTGAACAACGCAGGCTGTTTTAACTATTTAAAAATAAAAACCGAAAATAAGTAAACTTTTTTTTTCGCTGTCTGGTATCTGTGTATATTAGGTAGTCGTCTCAAATTATTACCGCTTCCTAGCATGTGGAAAAATTTTTCCGTCTTCCATATGTATGCTTAATTTTATGTCGACTTAGTCGACACTAAAACGAAAGCAATCTCGAAAACACAAGGTTATTGATTTTCTACAACTTTTTTATGTTTAAACGGCATTTTAGTTTAGTTTGTTTGGCTATCGTTGCCCGTCGACGTGTCCACTCCAAAGTGAGTCTAACTAGATAAGGGGGGATAATGGTGTTGGAGGACAGAAGCTTGCAAAATTCATTTATTCACCTGTAAATGGGTCGCTTGCAGGAATCACTAGTGTCTTCGGGACGGATATAAAAACGTTTTGTCGATTTAATAAAGTAGAACTTTATTTTCGCGGTTGGAGCCAGTGTTGTCGAATAATTTAAAAAATATATCTTTTGGTATACTATAATGTATAATATAAAAACAAGCTTTCTCCTATTTTTCTCTTTTATTTATACAAGCCAATGTCTACAAATGTTGACAGATCTGGCTTACTCAAAATGTGTAAATTTAACATTTGTGTTGTTTTTCTTCTTTATCAATAAAATGTTTTGACATTCGCATGAGCGCGAAGTTCTCCAATATAAGCGGTTAGTCTGGCTATTATTATTAATTTTTTATTATCATTGTTTGATTTCAAGCTGTTTGCGCTAATTGTTTGTCTTATCTTATCTATACTGAGTACACAGGATCGTATAAAAACGTTCTCGGAAGAGCTGACTAAGTGTTTTAAGTGCAACTAGATATCGATAACACTGTTACATACACATACATTAAATATTTACTTATTTTTCAAATTATTGTAGCTTGTGACATTTATAACGGAATATTTATCAAAGATTATCTTCAATTTGCGCACATCGCAGCCCTAATTTTAAATGGTTTATTTAATAAATTAGGTGTAATAGATTTTTCCGTGAAATAAAGTTTATAATACGTAGTAGATGCGATCTAAACTAATTATACCCGATACTCGTAGAGTATACTAGATTCGTTGCTATAAAAGGCATATATTTTCTTGATCAGGATCGATAGCGAAGTCGATCTGAACATGTACATTCGCCTGCCCGTCCGTATGAATTTCGAGATCTCAGGTACTATACAAAATTCGAATGCTATGATTAATCATGGAGATTTTCAAGACATAGACGTAGCACAAGCCTTTTCAAAAATGGTTTTATATTTTCCAGTTTTCAATTAGTCTTGAAAACCGCCAAACACTGCAGCCTACAGTTTTGAAAAATGTGTAGGAATTTTTCACTTTGACCACGCCTATTCTAACGTCCACAAGACGCCCACATATTGTTTTCCCATTTCTATTGTTATGCCAAAATAATGTTTAACTCCCACTAGCTGAGTAACGTTTATCTAAAAGTCGACCAAGACTTTAGCGTCCCTTTTTTATACCCGTTACTCGTAGAGTAAAAGTAGAGTTAAAGGGTATACTAGTATGTAACAGGCAGAAGGAAGCTTTCCGACCATATAAAGTATATATATTCTTGATCAGGATCAATAGCCGAGTCGATCTAACCATGTCTGTCTGTCCGTCCGTATGAACGTCGAGATCTTAGGAACTATAAAAGCTAGAAAGTTAAGACTCAGCATGCAGACTCCAGGGACATAGACGAAGCGCAAGTTTGTTGGCCCATTTAGCCACGTCCAATCCAACTAACCGTCCAGAACTGCCACGGCAGTGAGTCGGGGAACTCAACTCGTTCTCGCTTGTTTTTGACTCGATAAGATATTAGTTTTAGAAATTTTGGCACGTTTAGATCTATTACATATCAACTTTTATACATCTTAAACCAGGAAACCTCTCTCTGTTTGTGCCTGTATTTATGTACGTCGAAATTCTAGAAACACGTAGCAAGTGCAATTTAACCTACACTTTCGAAAGTATCAACAGTACATATATTGAATTTAAAATGGGTGAACTTGTATGCTATGCTTCTCCTTTTTTAAGTTTTGGACGAATAAGAATTTGTTGACTCAGAATGCATTTTAGGCAAATACGTTTGTCTACAACCAAGTATAACAGTATAAAATTAAGTTAAAAGCGTATTTAAATATGGCAGATTAAAATAATACAATACTTATGACGTTTATAGACGAACTACTTTCCACATCTAGCATTGGCAAACCTGCCGGGACGGATAAATATTCAAATGTTACTGAATTTTGATTGACTGGTTTTTCATTTCGAGGTTAAATCAGTCCGTGGCTAACAAACTTTCTTATTTTTTTTTATTTACTTGCAGAGGTGACACATTTTACTGCTCGAAGACAAAGTCGGCAATGAAAGGTATATCAAAGAAACCAGCCCAAAAAAAAGGATAAATTAAAAATTCTAGAAAGTGCAGGAGAGCTACAACTACTAAAGGTAACGTGAACGATTCTATAACCGAAAGGTTATAACCTATAAGGTCAATCAACTGATTCAAAAGCTAAGTTGAGGCGGTTTTGCTCAACCGCTGAGGGCTTTCCATTCATTTTGTGGTAGAAACGAGAATAAACTTACTTTGTTGGTCGGAAATTAATGACACTTCTTGGGCCTAGCGCCCCTGGCATGGCCTTTATGATGAAAAAGAAGAAGTACAAGTTTAACGTTGAAGTGCAGCTGCAGGATTTGGTAGAGGTGGCCCTTGTCAATGAGGTGCTCTTCGCAAAGATAAGGTTGCTCGATGGAGGTTCCTTTCAGGAGTACAGTAGTCGGTAAGATCTCATTAAATTCATAGAAATCGTTCAGTTTTAATAAATCCTTTTGCCCAGCGAGGAAGTGCGTAACCATCGAGTAGAATGGAACCGCAGCTTTGAGTTCCCTTGCAAGATGAGTGCGAATGCCTCAACCGGCGTTTTAGATCCCTGTCACCTGCGTATATCGATACGCAAGGAAATGAAGGGCGGCCGAAGCTACTATAAGCTTGGATTTATCGACCTCAATCTGGCCGAATTTGCCGGCGCCGGCCTCACCTCCCGTCGGTTTCTTTTGGAGGGCTATGACTCAAGACATCGCCTAGACAACTCGATGTTGCGAGTGAGCATCAAGATGCATATGCTTAGCGGTGATATTCTGTTCAAAGCGTAAGGAATTTCTAGTAAAACCCTAATACTTTTTATAATACTCCTTACCTGCAGTCCCACGCCAAATCTAAAAAGCAAGCAGAGCAAGCCTTCAATGGATGATTTTGCCAATGCCGCCACTGGAGTAGGCCTGCAAGCACCGACAGCTACCGCTCTGTCCAGTATAGGTAGTGGAAGCGGTGTGGCATCTGCTCCATTGGGTGGTAGTGGAGCCACTTTGGGCGGCATCACCGGCAATCAGTCGCAACCCGGAACGCGACCCGTTTCCACCACAAAGGAGGAGGGTAAGTAGTGGTTAGAAATCAGGCTTTTGGTTTATAGTGATCGTACTTTATTGGATCGGAAACCTTCTCTTTTTTTTTTTAAACACCTTTCAATGAATCCAGTATACCATTTTCCTAGTAACAAGAATTCATACGTTAAAATATCATTATCCATATATTGTAAACAATCGCTTTTAATCGGTGCTTTCCTTTTTATGCCAGTTGGTAAAAAGGTATATTAGAATCCTTGGAATGTGTGATTTACCGGCTACAAAAACCTTTTAAATCGAGTGATGAACAATTACATGTGCCTTGTTTTATCGTATATATGTATATTGTTTTATTTTACTTCAGTAATACTTACAGATATCGATAGTCAGGCTTTGATAGCAGCTATTGTGACTGACTCCGGCTTATCGGAGTCCTCGGAATCGGGGGTAACGTTGACCACGGATAATCTCCAGCAGCATGCCTCAGTTGTGGTAGCTAATCCTATTAGTCCTGTTACCCAGCCACTCCCTGTACTGGGAATCATTGGCAGTAACAACTACGGAACAACAGGAGGGTGTATTGGATTTTCCGGTGCCGGCAACGCTACCCTCATAGAAATGGGTCATTCAAGAAATTCCAGTAATACTAGTCAAGTATGTATAGGGTTGAATCACTTGACTTGACAAATACGTGATTCTGTTAATGTTTTCCAAATTAGATGTCAAAAGGATCGGGTTATAGTAGTTTTTCGCACAGTCAACACTCAAGGCAAAGTTCTGAAGGTGATTCGGGACATGCTAGGTAAGTCTACAAGACAATTTTAAAAAGCAGTTATATTCTGTAAAAAGCTTTGAACTATTTTCTTGTATTATTAGTTTTGACATATTTTGCCATAGCCTCAAATAATCGATATCTATATATCATTTTTTATATAACAATGCTTAAAACTCAACAAGTAATATATATGCTAACGCGTTACTTAACATCCTACTTAATTGTGTCTAATACCTATACCTAATGCAAGAATACTGAAATAAATGAATATATCATATGTCGCAAGCCTGTCCTTACTTGAAAGAGTTTAAACATTGCATTCAGTACTAAAAAATATTTGATTAACTAAAAAGCAAAAACACTTTAAGATAGAACTTCTAATAGTTAGGTCTTCATTCATATTTGAAAATGCTATATTCTAAAACTAATTTATTTTACGTCTATATATACTACGTTTTGCTGGCTAATATATTTTGCTTGGTTTTGATTTTGTTTCACTGAAATAATTATATATCTATAAACTATATTAAGTCCGATATCCTTTAAGTCACTTTAGCTAAGAACATACTATTAAGTACTTTTGCTTAAGCCTAGAACGGACCGATTTTTCGTAAGGGTTATGTAAATACAGTAAAGAAGCTGGCTGTATCAGATTATAAGTTTTTAATTTAACAGAATTTAGTAAATATTAAAACCAACTTTTCGATATAATACTTTTCCTAATAATCTAAGTCGAGTTCCCCCACTGATACCCGTTACTCAGTTAGTGGAAGTGCAAAAGAGAAATTTCAACACCAACAGTTTTTGGCGGTTTGTGGGCTTTAGAGTGTGCGTAGTAAACAGATTTGGCAAATCTAGAAAAATTTACAAGACTAACAAAAATGTTAAAAAATATAAAATTTTTGGCAAAAGTGTGGGCGTAGCAGCTTTAGGCGGTTTGTGGACGTTAGGGTGGGCGTGGCAAAACAGCATTTTGACAAACCGAAGGAAACCTACAAGACAAATAAAAAAAAATAAATATAATTTTTCAAAAGTGTGGTCGTGGCTGTTTTGGGCGGTTTGTTGGCGTTAGATTGGGCGGGGCAAATTGGGTCAACAAACTGGAGCTGCGTCTATGTCTCTGGAGTCTGTATGCTTAATCTCAACTTTCTAGCTTTTGTAGTTCCTAAGATCTCGACGCTCATACGGACGGACAGACGGACATGGCCAAATCGACTCGGCTATTGATTCTGATCGCTTCCTTCTGTCTGTCACATACTGTTCAACGAATCTAGTATACCCTTTTACTATACGAGTAACGGGTGTAAAAATAATAGCAGAAATGCGGCATTTGTTATTCTTATCTGTTATGCTTAAAGTCAAACGACATAGGCAACTCAGCACCATGTACTAGCTGTTTCGTTGACTACATTGGATTAGGGTGTAATTAAAAACTCACAGGATGCACATTTTTAACGTAACCTCTATATAAATATAAACCTGATGGTTTTTTCTACAAACTGGCGCAATAAGGTGGGCTAAGGCCCTTTTTTCTTTTCGGGTCCGTAAATAAATTTCCAGGACCAAGTATAAACAAAAAAAAATAGATTATGTTTATGTAAGTAGTGTATGAGTCTTCTTATTCCCCTTCAGTTTCTTAAAGTAGTACAGTTTATAATATTATTCAAAACCGGTTGACTTAGCAAATCTGGTTTAGGTACAAAGAAAATTATTCATCCAACATATTTGTTTTCGTTTATTTCATCACATGGTCTTACAGTACATTTGATTTTTGTTCCTTTAACTTTTACTTCTTGACTTACATTATTTGGTGTGTTAATTACCTTTTTTTTTTTTTTTAATAATTTCTGTTTTTCCTTTTCTAACTAACAATATGTTTTATATATAAATGGGTAAATGGCCAACTAACCAACCAAAAATTACATCTTTAAATAAAATTTCAAAAAACGACTGCCTGCGCTCGAAATATATAACAAAAAACTACAGTCGCTTTAGAAAATCCGTTTCTCTACTTAACAGACTCAATCAGAGAGCAATTAATGCCATGAAATTGAATATACCACGAAGCCGACCGCACGGCCAGAAGGGAGATGAGCATCAACCATGTAACAGCTTGCCAGTGGTAATAGCCAAAAGCCATCGTGTTCATACTCATCTCAGTCTCAGCACCACTGTTGAATACACTAGCGATGAACAGCTTTACCAGACTCCAAACGCCACCATGACCAACTCTCAAAAGATGGCCTTTGAGGACTTCCGCACTCCGATGGCAGAACATGCAGCTCCCTTCTTTCAACCGATGGGAGCTTGCTGTAGTGGTACTCGCAGCTCTACATATCGTAGTGCAGGAACTCCGTCAGCCGCTACGCAATATTATGACAGTGGAGAGGCGAGCGATTCAGACGAGTGTCTTAACGACGACTCAGGCGACAACGATTCTGGCCTGGAGGAAAATTTTCATACGCCCCGTGTGGCCAAGATTAAGTCGATGGAGAATCTCTCCATTCTGGAGATGGAGTTTCACAAGGCTTCTATGGAACTGGACCGCAATTCACCTCGCCGTCTTAAGCAACTGGCTGAAAATGCGCAGATCCCCAAGATGAAGTCGCTAAACAATCTCTGTTTTGACCACTACGCTGAGCAATCGGTTCGCGAAGAGTTTCAGCGCATGCACGAACAGTCGCTTGAGGAGCGAATGCGCTTCCAACAGCACCATCAATTACGAAAGAACTCCAACACATCGAACGGGTCAGCGACAAAGATATACGTAAAGCGTTTGAGCCACCAGAATCATCATCACATTAAAGTCGGTAACGCCAAGTTCATCGGGCAGGACGGCAACGATAGTCCGCAATCGATGCATTATCCCATTCAGAAAATGCGATCAATGGGTACAATACAGGACATTGTGAGCGACCGCATTAGGCCTGATCCGTTTCTCACTCCAACTACCGAGCGAAAGCCTAATTTCTCGCGTCTCGTCCAGTCTGCAGAGAAGCCGGTGCTGGGCAGCAGCTACGTCAATCGTCTACTTACCTACGATGTCGTGGACTCGCCGTCAGAGCCGTTTAACAGCTCGGTGTCCTTTGTGACGCGTACCCCCTTTCAGCGAGTATATCGGCGCAACATACAGCAAGGCAGCTCTTCGACGCCTCTGGCTACTCAGGATTCGTTCACCGTGCGACCACATTCCACGAATGCTGCCTATGAACTAATGAGGTGCGTCGCGTTCAAATAACAAAAATTCATGTAGTAAATTTAAATCTTAAAAGGCCCTTTAATTAATTGAACATTAAATCTAGACCCCAGAGCGTTACTCGTTACTCATTAAAATTTATCCGTTACTGTTATACTGTTTTTCTTAATGTTTAGTCTAAGAAGACGTCGTTTTCGGGACCTAGTCTAGAAATTACTATATTGGTATTGGTCTCACGTATTGGTCCACCACCCCATACAGCCGATATTGTTTAATAATTTCACGGTTTTTTTTTTTTTTGTTAGATGTTTGTTTTACTTCTGTTTTGTTTAAATTTGCACTAATTATTTTTGGCTTCTGTTATTATTATTTTTGGGTTTTTGTGCATATAAAGATAGTTGTAAGCTGTTTAAAAAAATTCTATTGCAAAGATAGTTGTACTGTTCTACTTAATCACCATATTAACCGCCTAATCCAGTCATTCCTATTTTGTATTACGTTATATTTAAGCTATTATAAAAATTCATAGGTCTCAAATACAAAAAAAAATATTTCTGCAACATATTTCGCTCAAGCAAGTCATAATCTACAAATTTATTTTATAATATCATTGTATATATGTCGCTTTACGAGATGTTTGGAAACAATAGTAAATTAAAAACGGAAGATAAATATTTGTGTAAACAGCTCGTAATCCATGTATATATGTATGTATGTAGCTGCTTTAAAATTTATTTATATTTTTTTGAGCCATATTCTGCACCATTGAAAATTAGTAAACAACTACTACCTGTAATTATCTTACATATATCGATTTGCTAAAATAACGAGCGCTGTTGCGCTTTAAAATTACAACGGCGTTGCAAGCATGGTCCATGCTGTTATAGTACTGCAAGGTTAATACGACAGAAGAAAGTACAAACACACTTGGTCAGTTACATTTCCTGATCAAGAACCACACTTGAAAAACCATTTTTATTATTATAATTTGTCTGTCTAATTTAATTTTTGTCCCATCACTCAAATAGTGGCAGTGTGATCGAGAAATTTCCAAAACTCTTCGACATATCTATATAAATTGGCAAAAATAAAAAAAATAGGACAAATAAAAAAATATTTCAAAAGTGTGGGCGAGGCAGTTATGTGCGGTTTGTGGGTGTTAGAGTGGCCTTGTGACCAGAATATATATAGTTTTTAGGGTCAAAAACTCTTAATTTAGTATATTTACATAGTATACCATTTTACTCTAGCCGTGGTATAAATTGTACGGTTAGTAAGTCTTTCCATGTTTATAGTGTATGAGTAACGGGTACATTAGATTGAAAAGAATACGTTTCAATATAACGTATACAATATTTTTTTTCGTATTATTACTTATTCTGCTATCGATATACTCAAAAATAATTAAGCTACAATAGTCACACACGTCCGAGAGTCGAAAGTAATAAATTTAATCACCGCTAGGTAGCACTCATGGCCACTGTGGGAAACAGTGGCCTTACTACTTGCTTAGTAATGGGTATTTAGTGGAGAAACTTGAGTACAGTGTTACTTATATTTTTGATTGAATCATCATGCTGACATCTGAAAGAACATTATTAGACATACTGCATAAATGATAGCCCGATTGCCTTTGCCAATCATTCTTATGTCACGGAAAGCGCATTTGCTATGCTCATTCGCTTGATATTAGAGGAAGTAACACTATAAGTAAACTATAATTTGTATGTTAATTTTTTTTTTTTTTTTTTAATACATTGTGTTAAAAAAATTTTAAGCGCTTTTATTAGTTGTACGTGTTTTTATAATATGGTCTTAATGTTCAGTGTCTAAAACAAATATTCGCATTTATGGACGCGTTCATTCAGAAACTTCAGTGGAGTTCCTCGTCGGCTCTTTGATGGCAATAACACACCCGCGGGCCAGATCAGCAACATAGGTACTGTCAGCAGCAACAGACAGCATCAGTCCAGTGCTACAGGAGTTAACAGTTTCGTTGGATCCAATTCATCGCCTTGTGGAACTTTGGCCAGTATACACTCAAGCCATTCTGCCTCATCATCAAATGGCAGCAACAGCAGCAGCAGCGGAGCAGTCATTACCTTCCAATGTAACGCAGACAGTGGACAGGACACAGTGGACTCAGTAAACCATCAACCGCATATGACAGAGGGATCGTCTAACGGTCATGGTAGCAGCCCCCGGTTAGGCAACGTCATGTCAGGCGATGCCATTAGCTCGATGGCCGGCAGTCCCACAGACGCTTGTAGCATCCGTTCTAATCCGTCGGCCGCCTCACTTCTTCTTTCCACCTCGGCAGCTGCAGCAGAGGCTTCTGCATTGGCCTCGGCAACTATGTCCGTTTCAGGAGCAACACTTTCACCTCTAGCCACCACCCAAATCATTCGCCGCCCCAGCATTACAATGATGTGGGTTCATTTGAAGTTAATTGAATAGAAGATAATTTTTATATGTTCACCTTCGCTTTTAAGTTGTAATGACATGTTTCAGCCAACTTCCGCGTTCTGCATAAATATTTTAGTTTTACAAATTGTAAACTGTTTTCGCAGGAAGCAGATAGTTTAAGCTGTATATTGTAGTACCATGCCGAACTAAAAGTTTTTTATGGTAAAAGCAATTTTTTTATTTGTAAACAAACAATTTTAAGCAAATAATACTCAAGATGCTAAGAATAAGTAGCTGCTTGTCCCCGATTTCATATATAATATGTGTTTTTATTTTGTTTATAGTTCGTTTTTGTTTCGTTTTAGGAAATATGTCCAGACAAATAACCACCAAATTATCTTATTTATTTATTACCATTTAATGATTTTGCACATGCCCTGCATAAGCGTATTCATACATTAAATGAAAGATCCGAGTTTAATTGGCATGGTATATCCCAACATTGTGTAAAAGTTATATTGTTCTGCCATAATATTGCCTGTGCTTTTGTTTTCTTGTTTATTTTGCAAGTTATTAGTAATTTCGCATTTCGTATATTATTTAAACAACTTCATGAGTTAACTAATTGCTATCAATTCAAGTTCAATTTCTTTATTTTATTCATTCAGGAATCCCAGCTCGGGTTCGTTAGTTATTAGTGAGACGGGATCTCTAGATCGGACGAAAAGCAGCGGTGAGAAGCGCAAAAAAGGTGCGCTCGATGACGGGCCACGTGTTTCCGACCGAGTGGAGGAGACACGGGTCAATCCGGACTCGTTAATTGATGAGATTTTGAAGGATACTAAACTCGATCAGCTGGAGGAGTCCGCAGAAAGTAAGTCCCTTAATGCTTTTGGTTAATGGGTATATAATAACAATATGTTTTTCTTAGCATCAGGTCTTCAACTGTACATCGCTCGCGATGGAACCGCCTCCCTGGGTGGACACGAGGTTAAATCAAGCGTACGAGCGGGCGCCCTAAAGCAGGTGGTCATGCAGGATAGAAGATAGTAGTATCCGAGACTCACACCTCCTTTTTACAATTAATTAGAAGAACTAAACGAAACAGTTCGCGTTACGAACATGTTTATATACAAACTAAAGTGAGAATTCAAATACGCTATATATGAATATATAAAATGTTTGTCGAAACTACACTGCTATAAATGTAATTAAATAACTACACATATGTGTTTATAAACAAACACGCATGTATGTTATAGATTTGTTAACAGGCGTAACTTGTCTAGTTGTATTTGCAAGTGTTGTGAATCAGGTAAACAACCGTTAACAATTAGGAAACCAAAAATGAAATTCATAAAACTGCACTCTATATATGCATAAAAAATTACTCGCAATGGAATACGATAAATAAGAAGTTTTAAATTTTGTTTTCGAATATATAATATTATGTTTTGCTTCCATCAATATGTCCAGCCTCAAGGCATTTATAAATATATTAAAAATTTATAGAATAAATAACGCAGTCATGTTAAAGAAAAAGCTTCAAAATTAAAACACCGAATTTTAAAAGTCATCGAAATACAGCCCAATCAAAAACTAAATAACCACAATTAGTTTTCCCAATTCAGCCCATTATATGCATTTTTTTTAATAGCATACACAATAATTAATCAATGTTCACAGATAACTTTACATTTTTAAATTCAACATTGTTGTAGATTTGTAACTGGTATTCTCGTTTTATTCTTTATTTAAAACTTCCGAAAATCGATAAAGCCGATAAATGGTGAATAAATTTGCAAAAAATTGTTTTAGAATTTTGATGTAAAAAATCATAATAAACAATACTTTTAAATCAACCGAAAAACCTGTTAGATGGGAACACAAATAATACAAATAGTTATTACCTAAAGCTTTTGTTAAAATAATTTGTGTACAATTATGTAGTTTTTTTTAACAATTTGTAAGGGGAGATCTTGAAAAGCTCCATGTTAGTTTCTTTAAATTGTATATGGAAAAAAACAGAAATAAAAATGGATACATACATGGTTGATAACTGTCAAATGTCTAGAGTTGAGCCAATGTTGTTGGTTGTTTAAACAAACATGCTAATAGGTGATTAATTTCGATAATTTTAAAAATGGTTTATTCTTTCTATACAGTTAAAACTCAAACATTGTGAAAGTTGGGCAAGGACGTCGTCCATAGATTTGCGCATAAATCGTTCGTACTCTTCCGAGTAAAGATGAGGCGAACGCTGTGCGACAGTCGCGGAAAAAATATCATTGTAGTAATAGGTGTAACAAGCGCTTCGGCCTTGGGTTGTTGAGTTCAATACACTCTCGGGATTTTGCAAATATGCGCTTCTATACCAGAAGCCAATGATGCAAAAATTTCTGTTGTGAAAACAGCACACAATTGTTTGACCTCGGTAATAAATAAAAAAAAACGGTAACAAAGTTTTCGTAAAGTGTCTGACCACCAATGCACCTATTTGCAAAGATTTTTCTTTCATATTACAATTTGCTCTCTTATAAAAACCGACGCCAATACTCATAAAATACGACTAACTAAGGAATACGCAATTTAAGTACCCAGAGTTTTCTGCAAATGTACACTGCGTGTCTGTTCTGTTCTGTATGTTCTGTATTTTCCACTTGCACGAAAATTCGGCAATGTTGTAGATTTTTGTACCCTGATATTCCCTCTCTCTTTGAGAATAAAAAAGATGCAGTTTTGATTATCTTCGATAATTTAAAAGGTAGGAAAACTTTTGTATGCTGTTAAATGAAAAAGTTTGCTCTAATTTAGCGCAAAAATGGGAAGAGGAACGGTGTTATCCAAAATCATAGCTTTCTTTTCAAAAAATTGCAGAAAAACTGACAGACATCGCAAAAGTATTGCCCACTTTATTTAAAACAAGGAAACTTATGGAAAAAACTATAAAGGTGGCAATAACCGAGTCGTTACCGCGGCAGATCGCAGGTCCATACTTCGAATAGCCTCCAATTCCCACGACTCCTCCGCCAAAATTCGAGAAAATGTGGTGTAAGTTAACTTCGCAAAGCTTGCTATCTAAAAACAAAATGCGAGCAACAATGTGGCCCGACATCCGTTACACTTGCACAACATAGCCACGTTTGCTGGCCTAGCTTCTGCACCATTTATTTCCTCCAGCGAGCCGAATTCGTAAGAATCTGAAGTGCAAGCGATCATACCACCAACTTCAGCTGCGCTGCCGACTGCGCTGCCGCTGCCTCTGCCAAATTGAAGCTTTCGTTAGGGCAGAATTAATTTAAGCAAATCAGTCTCATACATAATCTTTCAAAATACAATTTAATTACTTCGCGTTTTTATTTTTAACTTTTAAAAACCATTGGAAAATAACTTATTTACATTCTATAATTCTGAAAATAACTTAGACAAAGTCGGCATCTTTTGAATCTCCATGTTTAATATCAATCCTTTAGTTTTTAATGTTCCCGAGATCGACATTCATACAAGCAAACGAACGAACATGGCCAGATTGATATACATATATGTATGTACATACCCTTCAGTACCAGTCCCTAAGGATTCCCTAACGAATCCCTAGGGAGTCCCCAGGACTCCTAGGGGAAGTCTCCATACAAATCTGACAGTAATTTCCTCTGGAATTCCTCAGGAATTCCTCGGGAATATCGAAAAATAAGCAAGGGGTTTTCCAGAGGAATTCCTCAGGAATTCCCGAGGAACTTTTTCGGAATTCCTTGGGAAAATACCTGTAAATACAGAAAAATCTCCCAAAAAACGTAAAAAATGTATTTAATTGGTAAATTCAATTATTATTTTTATTTTTATTCCATTAATATTTTCCTATTTTTGTTTGCGTTCTTTTTAACATGCAAGTGCCGTCAGTGGGGCAAGGCCTTCTCCGGTGGCTGCTGGGCTGGCCTTCTAATGTGCTTATGCCAGTGTTGGGGAGTACCTAGATACTTGTACCTAGGTACATACCTAGGTACCATTTTGTGGTATCTTTTACCTTACCTAGGTATACAAATATTATGCTACCTTTTACCTTACCTAGGTACAAATTTTTGTATACCTAGAGAATTAGGTAAGCTAGGTAAAAAGGTACTGAAATATTTGTGTTAGCTTTATTTATAACTAAATAGACTTTTTGATCATTTTCCTTTGAACAAAATAATCAAACTCCACAATAATAATAATAAGCTTATTCCACCATAGGAAATTATTTATGTTTCGATTCTAATTTCACAATTTTCCACGCAAATGCTGTTCGGTTATTATTAGCTTAAATCAAACACTCATATTTGATCATACCTTAACAATTTGTGAAAGAACCCAAAACTGTCCATAAGAGACGAAAAATGTCCGTAAAAGAAAGCTCAAAAAAAAGGAACTACCTTTTGTTTTAAATGGCCAATTTTTAAAGCCAGATGTCAATTGTGTATTGTGTGTAAATAAAGCGATTAAATTCGACGAAAATTCGACTGGAAAGGCAAGTATAGTATAAATATATTATATGTTCATATGTGTGTATTTCTGTGCAAGTTAAAAGTGAAGTAAAGTAAATGAAAATAAGTATAAGTTCTGTGCTTCGGGATATAAAAGTTCGTTTATACTTTTTAAATTAAAGAACATTTTATTGACAAAATCAAATTTTGTAATGTGTAAAAAGGGTATTTTCTCGGAAAATATTTAATGCGCGAAATGTGTATTTGTACATGGAAAAAAATGATTTTGTAAATAAAAGCGCATTTCATTTAGAAAATATAAAAATTGTGCTTTGATGTGTCGACGTTTTCTCTATACCAAATCAAAAATGAATGGCTACATCAATATTTATTGGAAATGGATGATATATATTGATGTAGCTATTCATTTTTACATACGCACATACAATAATTGGCGCCAAAATATGGATAATATATATTGATGTAGCCATTAATTTCTACATACAATAATTGGCGCCAAAATATTGAATATATATATTGATGTAGCCATTCAATTTTACATACGCACATACAATAATTGGCGCCAAAATATTGATAATATATATTGAAGTAGCCATTCATTTTTACATACGCACATACAATATTTCGCCAAAATTAAAATTCCGTCACAAAATTAAATGTTATGAAGTTTTAAAAATATTTTATTCTATTAATACTTTTTTGTAGAGGGTGCATCCAAACAGCTATGCGTCATATGAGGCCATGAAATCAAAAGTGGCAAAAAAGGAAGAGAATAAATCATCAGAGCCTAAGCGAGCAAATTTCTTCTGTTTCCAAAGCTCAAGCCAGGTAGCTGAACAACAAAATTTGCGTTCGGTTATTATTTGAAGAAAGAAATATGAATTGTTATTTTAATTTTAAAAAGTACCGAATAAAAAATTAAAAAATTCGTATACTTGTTTTTACCTTTTATCTTTACCTAGGTACAGAAAAATTTGAAAACCTTTTACCTTACCTAGGTACTTATTTTTGTAAAAACCTTGTACCTTACCTAGGTAAAAATATAGCGTACCTGTCCCAACACTGGCTTATGCTATCTGTAAAGAAATATATTGAAATAATATATATTAATATCATGTAGTTTGAATGCAATTAGCTATGCTAATTTACCAATGCGAAACAATACTTACAGGTTTTTTATATTTAACGTTGAAAATGTTCCAAACACCACTTGTCATGTTCTACAATTGAATAAAAATGCAAAAAAGGGGTGACGGAAAACGAAACCGAAAATTCTGACAGGCGCTTGCCAGGGTATTTCCGACCATAATGATCCCGTGTAATTAGAGTAATTCTAATTACAAATAGATAAATAATTAAAAATGGACGCATTGGCGTTGCCTATAGCGACAGGTTATTTTCTTAAAAAATTTAAAATCCTTAAATCAACAAATATAAATTAAATATACACTTTAAAATATAAAAATATCCCACCAATAATTAGAATGGTATTCAGAAGTCTATACATAGCGTTTTGTTCTCTACTCTCATTTTGTCCTCTCTCATCTCTCACTCTCATTTTCGGTCACTGCTCCTAACTACTTCGAAAAAAAACAACAAATATGAACTTCGAACATAGGCAGCAGCAAAGCCATGACAAAATTTGGCTTGACTTCGGTGTTTGAAACTTTGCTAAAAAAGGCCTGTGAGATTTATTTTTGTTTTTTCGAACTCTTGCGAGGAATTTTGGTACTGAAGGGTATATACTTTAAAGGTTGGAAATGTGTTTTGTTGGTTAATAAACAAAATTTCTTCAAGTTTTTTAATTGTTGTAGCAATTCATATTTTAGTTAAGCGTAGACGTAAAATTTATAAAAAAAGTTGTTTTTTTAAAAACGCTATAAAATAACAAGTATTTGGCAAATTTCAAGCAATACCCATTCTAAAGAAACGCAATAATAATAAACTCAGACGCAATTCTTGTAAAATCGTTTGTTTATTATAAGCTTAAGTCAAGAGTTTAGGCACTAATTGCTGCTTTGCGAATTTATTGTTTGCCGTCTGCCCATTTCTTGTATAAAAATATGCTTATTAGTCATTTTGTACAATTAGTGCTGCACAGTTTCTCGAAGTTATTTGTTAAAATAAAGACTGAATTTAATAAATTCATATCACGGACATCAGCATCAACGGTTAGGGACCGTGTAAATTTGGATGCTGGCCACTTGGATTCTGGAGGGCTTTGGCCACCTCCTCTTGCAATGTACTGGGTGGTTCCGATACAATATCCGTATGCATAGATAGGTACTTTAGTTTATTCGTAACAGCTAAAAGTATAATAATAATTATTTATATACCCCAATTTGAGTAAAGGATCAATTTTTTACCTGGACGCAGATCAATTAGGGAACAGTGCTGATCAACCCAGAGGAAAGCAGTCCGACGTAACTCATCAAGACTGGCGCTCGAGACTGTTGACGTGTATGAGGCAAGCAAAGGTTCCAAAATGAGACCCAACTGGAAAACGGTAATAATTGATTATTTAAATCGTTTCTTGAACTTTTAAAAATATATTTTCGCGTATTTGCTTTAAATATAATAATATAATATATATATATATAATAATATATATATATATATCGTTTCCTTAAGATGTTAAACAAAAATTATTCTTCGTCACAAAACTGGATATTAGAACATTCATATTTGAGGGTGCGATCGTCCATTCTCCATTTTTATACCCTTACACTAGATTCGTTGTAAAGTATGTACAAAGCAGAAGGAAGCGTTTCCGACTATATATATTTTAAAAGTATATATATTCTGGATCAGGATCAATAGCCGAGTCGAACTGTCCATGTCGGTATGACCGCCTATAAAAGATTAATCATGCAGCTTCCAGAGACATAGACATAGACGCAGCGCGAGTTTGTTTCCAAATGCTTCCACGCCCACTCTAACACCCGAAAACTTGAAAAATATTTTAATATTTTTTTATTAGTCTGGTAAATTTCTATGGATATGAAAAAAAACGTTTTGCTACCGTAATGCCCAAAAACTGGACAAATTTTAATAAAATACGATACGACTATAAAGTTTTACTTACAATCCAAAACTTCCAATCGTTCATTGTATTGTATCGAACATAAGTGTCGTAAAGCTGCCGAACATGTTCCGTACCCTGCCTCGTTACAGGTGCTCCATTAGCTGGCAAAATAGAATGAAGGTGCCTAATAAAGAAAATATAATATTTTTATTTTTTTTGGGGGTATGGTTGTCTTAGGACATGCTTACGTCAGCGAGTTGTTTAGCTCATCTCGTTCCATACGCAGAGCTTCAATTTTATCCTTTAAAACATTCCGCTCCTGTCGCAGTTGTTTTATGTGCTCCGCTCCCTTTTGCAGCATGGCCGCCTTGCTTAACTTGGCGTTGGGATTTTGCTGAAGCTGCGGAATGAGCGCGTGCAGAGTGTCGAATCCGTTCTTTATATTGTATCGGCGCTTCTGCTCGGCGTGGATGTGTCCAGCACGACGGTGTGTGTCTCTCGGCTGGAATTTAAGGCTTGTCGTGGGAGACAGTGGGGAATCCTGTGACTCGTGGAACGGCGATTCCGGTGACAAATTCAAGCTATTACTGCCCACGTTAGCTGTGGCCAGCCCAAAACCGTGTATTTTGCTCCCTAAAGGTGGGCTGTGCAGTGCCGAGTTAATAGCCATAGGCAAGGAGGCGGATTTTGTTGGTGAGTGTTGATGTGTTGGCACCGGAACCGATAACGGTGATGTGACGTTGGCGTAAAGAATCGGAGGCGCATTGCTGTTGTTGTTAGTGGTGGCTATGGCACTGACGGAAGATGCATTTGATGACGAACTGTTTGCCACTGCTGTTTGCAGGCGTGAATCTAGAATTGTAAATATTTAAGCACAGTTCAGTAAATACCAAAAAATACTTACTCGAAGTGAGCAATTGTGCCAGGGTACTGTTTAACATGGGATCGCTGGTTGCCTGCTGCATTTGCTGAGAGACCAGCAGGTTGCTGCAACTATGTGCGCTTAATGAAGAACTTCCCGCTCCGGCAGCAGCCACCACGGAAGTGTGTTGCTGGTGCATCGAATTGCTGCGCACCCTCGACTTGCCCTTGGAGTGATACTTGGGCACTGCGAAGGGCTGCTCATGATGCAGCTGTCGACCATCGGGTAGTTTATTAAGCGAAACATTTAATGGTAAGCTGTTGGAGCGATAGATTTCTTTGGGCAAAATGGTGTTTGGCGACACCCATGTGGCTGAGCTGACAGCAGTTTGCAGTTGCTGTTGTGGGTGGTTTTGCTGCTGGTGCTGCTGCTGCAACAAGCTAGCCACCGTGGTTTGATGATGCTGTTGCTGTGTATTGCTAACCTGCTGATGACGCGTTATCTGCAAAAGTTGTTGATTGCCCAGTCCTACGGGAAGTGACTGTTGCATTTGCGGGGACTCTTGCTGCAGATAACTTGGTTGCTGTTGCGTCTGCCTGGGAACATTCAGAAAAGTTCCCGTCGAGGCGGACTTCTTAAATTGCGGATAGGGCTTGTAGCCAATAGAGTATGCATTGTCATTTAGTAATGACAGCACATCTGAATGTAGAGGCTCTACCTTGACGTTAAGTTGCTGCTGATGCGGTTGCTGATAGTTATCTGCGTAACTGCTTATAAAACTCTGATTATTGAAGGCGTTTGTCGCCTGGGTCGAAAAGGGTTGTTGTTGAGCAAGCTGCTGTTGTTGGGGAGCCTGAAAAGAAGGCACTACTACGTGTTGCTGCTGCTGGTTCTTCTGCTGTTCCGCCAACATCTGCTGATAAAGGTTTGTCTGGTGCAATGTGGGCTGAGCCTTGTCGTAATTGTGAGGCTCGCGTCGGAATGGCCGCTGAGTGCTCTTGGACACGCGACCGTTAATAACGCACCTATTGCTGCTATTGTCGTTTGCGCTGGTAGTTCCGAAATGCTTGCCTCCGTGTATCCGTCCGGACATTGAACCTGGGTCCCCGAGAAGTTGAGAATCATTGGTGGATTGCTGCACCTGTCGTGCAACAGAAAATCGTTGCTCTACCTCGCTGTACGACATGTTATTTATGGGCGTGTTGAGCTCCAGCATGCTTGCATCCACATTTACAGCTCCACTGTTACTGCTGTTTACCACATCCATTATGCTATCATTGCAATACAGCGTATGAGGAGCCCCGACAATCGCTGACAGGCAATATTCGTCGTTCTTGAGCATTTCAGCTTCGGTTCCCTCTTCTGGAACTGGAGGCAAGCGTGTGGTAGGAATCAAGTCTGTAAAAAAAATGTTGGAGTGTTTCATCTATTTTATAAAATTAACTTCATACCTGAAAAACTAATGTCGATGTCATCTAAATTCGGTTGCAAAGGACCGAGACTGGGCTGTATAAAGTCTGCGATTCCCGCGCCGCGTGCTAAGAAATGATTTGCATTAAACTTTGGCGATGTAATTATAATTTTTGTCTAATATTACGCACCGATTTCCCTAGAATCAGGAAAAGGGAATGGAACGTTTATAGCCGAGAATAGGGTGTCTGTGGTCCAATCGTCTGGCATTAAATTCCTATCGTTCAGTGGTGACCATTCTAAAAAGTCCAATTCACTTTTCTGTAAAAGGGATAAGTGTAATTTTAAAAGATAACTTTTTTAAGATGTGCAGCCGCCGATGACGCATTCGAGTGAATTTTCTTAAGCATCATACACACATACATATGTATGTACATCTTTGCAATAGAATAAAATAAAACTATTGTTTTAACATTTATAGAACTTAAGATACAGAAGTGATTATTCGAAAATGTAAAATGTGAAAGAAGATCAAAACTTTTTTCAAAAGTGTGGTAGGGGCAGCTTTGGGAGGGTTGGAAGTGGACAGTCGCACATAACCAGATCGACACGGCTGGTGTCTTCCATGAAGAACATACATATGTATATACTTAAGTACCCTCTAAAGCTTTAGCTGTAAAATACTTCTTAAAGATATGAGTAAAAAGCATCATGATATTATAGTCCAGATAACATGAATGCGTCCCACAGAAGCATGGGTAGCTTGGGTAGCCATTATCATTATCAACTAAAAGATTCAATCAACATGGCAATTAACCTAATTGAAATACACTCGTTCGTTATTTTGGTGATTTGTTATTTAGTTCAGTGAAACATGACAAAGAGAACGAATGGGCACAAGGAATCAAAAGCTTCTGTTTTTCCTGCACTTTCAACGCTACTTGGGCCTTACAAACTTGGACTTCTCAGAATCGCTGCATATTTACTGGCTCCATGGTACTTGGACTTCAGCTGCGACTCAAATTTTGGTAGTTGGTGCTTTTATGGCCGCTTTGTTGGGACCACTCGCCGAATGCATTTACTACATGGATACTAAATCGCAAAGTGGAAACACCTTTGACAATGCTGTGATTCTGACCACCTCGGTCAGTCAATTGCTAGCCAATTTTTGGATGCGCTCGCAGCAGGAATCGCAAGTGAATCTGCTGCAACGACTTTCGCAGGTGGTGGGGTTCTTGCAATTTGAGCCTTATATTGTGCCACAGATCCGTTGGTTTTACCACATTTGGCTATGGGTTTGCCTTATCTACGGAGTCATGGTGACGCATTTCGGCATACATTGGTTGAAAAATATGCAGTTGAGCCGTGCCCTAACTTTGCTGGGATTTGTATCTCGGTGCATTTTGGCGAACTTTCAATTCACCTGTTATACCGGCATGGTGTTGGTCCTGAAAAAACTGCTTCAAGTCCAGGTCAAGCAACTGGAGCAGCTGGTGTCCACCAACTCCATTTCAATGGCTGAAGTGTCCGGCTATTTAAGAAGCCACGATGAAATCCTGCTATTGGGTCAAAGAGAACTGATTGCCGTTTATGGTGGAGTCCTACTTTTTCTCTTCATATACCAGGTCATGCAGTGCATATTAATATTTTACGTCAGCAACCTAGACGGGTTTCATTCAAGCATTGACCTGGTTCTCATTTTCTGTTGGCTGGCACCGATGCTTTTCTATCTCATCCTACCCTTACTCGTTAACGACATACACAATCAGGTAAGTTTATGTTAACGCTTGACCGTCCTTTTAATGAAAACATGTTAAAGTGTTATAATGAGATGTAATGACTAAGTGATACTTATTTATGTTGCTTTTATCGAACACTTTCGTCAAAATACTTTAGGTACGAAGTATTCGACCAAGAATTGGCTTTGGAAATTAACCACAAAAATAGCGGTTCAGCTAGGTTCATCAGTCATTCGATATGGACTTCAAACAGAGTGAACTCTGTGCTTACTACCGCCTTTGTCGATATTTGGGGATATTCTGCATTGACTATAATCCCGCTAAAAAAAGAATCCGGTTGCGTCGCAGCGTTCTCTGTTACGTAATTCACTTTGCCTTGCAAGCCTACTTAGTTGGTTGCATGTCCGTCATGGTCACATATTGGCGTAGGTGCTTCAAAAGAGAGCTTACCACGACTGGAAACCACTTCGACCGACTTGTTATGGTAATGGCCCTTGGTATTCTGGTTGTCCAGAATGCGTGGCTCATCTGGCTGCAAGCCCCACATCTGCGAATTGTTAGGCAAATAGAGTATTACCGACGGAGGCACTTGGCTAATGTTCGTCTGCTCCTCCCCAAACGTCTGCTTTGGATAATTATTGCAACCAATGTTCTCTACATGGTGAACTTTATCAAGACGTGTGTACTCGAATGGTTGACGGATGCTTCTCGACTTTTTGTCATTACCTCCTTGGGATTTCCTCTACGATATCTGGTAACTAGTTTTACAATGGGCACATACTTTTGCATGGTACATATTGTACGTCTCGTGCTCATCTGGAATCAGTCGCAGATTAACGCGGTTATAGATGAATCGGCAGACCTCAAAACAACTAGCGCAAACCGTATGCGTTTACGCGCGTGCTTGGAGGTGCACGATCGCCTGATAATGCTTTGCAATGATGAGATCAGTCTTGTCTACGGGTTCATCGCTTGGCTGTCGTGGATGTTTGCCTCGCTTGATGTAACTGGAGTTATTTATCTGACTATGGTTATTCAGACTAACAAATCAATCGTTATAAAATTGATAACCAACGTTGTATGGCTTTCGCCAACTTTTATGACCTGCGCCGCTAGCTTCATGAGTAACCGTCTTATTATTCAAGTAAGTTTAAATTAATTCCATCCGATTATAGCTGATGTAAATATATGGTCAAAAATTTAGATGCTATCTTAGTATTCCTTTATTATTATTGATAAGTTAATAAGGCCAAAACAAATACGCAGCTGTGTAACGGGCCGTCAGTCGGCATGCAACTTTTCGTCATGCCACTTGGGTCCGAATTGGGAGTGTTTATTCTAACGTTTAAGTGACTTGTTTTATTCAGCATTCAACATGAGCTTCACAGCGGCAATAATTGGCATGACAGATGAAACAATTGTTCTGATAGGATTGTTTCTATCGCAGTGTCTGTCACTAGTAGCCCTCGTCCATGTGATAATGAAGACAGGAGAATACAAGCAGGCCATTTTCGGTCAAGTGGGAAATACGCATTTTGTGGCCAAATAGGCCTCAGCCTGCCTAACGGTTGGACTAATTCATATGTACTTCTACTGCTACTGTATCATAACAAAAAAGATCTAGGAAATCGCCACGCCACTGACTTTAGCTTTTCTCCAGATCAAGACGTTTAGTGCTACTAGCTGCATTTTCCACCTACAGTTACATACTGCTCGGTTTTATAGTAGCCCTGCATTGATCCGGACTGCAGCCAGACTGCTACTTATTTACAACCAAGATATGTCAAGAGCTGTTCGCTCGAACCCCGAACTTTTGGGAAAATTGTGTGTCCTGCGTTCTACAACAGCGAAGTAGGTTTTTATGGCTTTGCAATAAGCGATTGAGCTCTGACTTCGGTCTTGTGCTAGTTCTTGTGGCATTCCTTCTCTTCTCTGCGCCATGTCCACCCTTTTTTTTTAATAACGATCGTCTTTGAAATCGACGCTAGCCGTGTAAGAAAGCAATACCTATGGCATGCCCTAATAAAAACGCTTCTGTGGTCCGTTTGTATCAATAACCCGTTTGATTTCTTGAAATGATGTTTATCCGAATATTCTTTTAATTTTTATTAAGAAAACACTTTTATTGTTTAACCTGTTACCATCTTTTAGTAACAGGATAATTTAATAAGTGACCTAAAGATTTTCCTTTAACTCCGGAATTCGTTAATAATATTTTAATGAGGAAGAATACTAGAGATTTGTTTTTTGACTATCAGATATCTTTTTACATTTTTTATTTTTAATTTTAAAGACATGATAAAACAAAAAATTTTGAAATATTTCTTTCACACTCTTACAACTTGAGTAAGGGTCTTCGATCAGGAATTCGACTATAGCGATGTGTTCTGTTTTTATTTTACTAGTTGTCTTACAAATTCCTATAAATACGCCGATAATGCTTAGGTCACGCAAACAAATTATAAACGCGATATAGGAAATAGTAAAGCAGCGAAGAGGTCAATAAATGCAACCGCTGCTATGTGGTGGTCGTGTCCGATACGGGAAACACCCTCTTTTCTAGTTGTATATGTTCCTCATACTCCTTTTAATTAAGTAATGGGTATGCGATAAGCCAGGGACTCGATTTACAGATTTCTATTGTTTTATGTATTAATAACAGAAAAGCATTTTTAAGTGATAGCTATGTGATTTAAGCTTAGTAGTTAATGAATAATATTTCGAATATAAACTTAATGTTTTATACCCGTTACTCATAGATTAAAGGAGTACACTTTGTATACTCTGTCCGTCTGTGTGTCCGACCGCATGAACGTCGAGATCTCAGGAACTATAAAAGCTATAAAGTTGAGATGCTTAATCTCCCAAGACTCAAGAGACATATACGCAGCGCACGCCCACTCTAACGCCCGCAAACCTCCCACAACTGCGACGCACACACTTTTAAATAATGTTTTGATAATTTTTTTGAGTAACGGGTATCAGATAGTCGGGACTCGACTACAGCGTTCTCTCTTGGTTGCTTTAAATTCAAAACTGAAAATAGTTAGCAAACCAAGTATAGAATGCTTTAAATGGTTTTGTAAAATATTCTCGATGTATCATACATCATATAAATATATATCAATGTCATAACTCCTTCGACTACATGAGAAGGATAAAGTAATATTTATACTTTTACTGTATATTTAAGTCCCAAAACTTAATCCATTAGAGGTGTTTATCCTAAGCAAGATAGCAAATGGCTAAACAACAGACTACTATACCGTGTCCCTCAAGTAGATCTGCTAGATATATTTTTGTGAAAACACAATATATCAGCGTTACAATATTAGTGATTAGTTAATTGACGCAAACCAAATGACGCGCACCGCATTTGAAGAGTTAAGGGTTCAGCTACGAACCTTAAAGTGGCTTGGAGTCCTGCGGTTCACTATCGACTTTAAGAAGTGCTTAGTGCAGAATAATGCTTCTGAGGAGCGCAATGCCTGGCTGTATTTGATGGGTGTCGTGGGAATCACGTGCAGCTTGATCATATACAGCACCTACTATCCCAGTCACTTTATTATGGGAAAACACAACAGTACAGGCAACTGCTATGCCCTTATCAACATCAGGTCCTGTTCCGTTGTTACAATGCTGATCTACATTCAGCTCTATACTCAACGCTTTCGATTCGTCACCCTTTTGCAGTCCATGTTACAATTTAACAACATCTCTGGAAGTCACAGAAAAGAAGGAACATTTGCATTCTATTATTTCACACATCTATCCCTATTTATCATTTGCATGCTGAACTATGCTCACGGTTACTGGACAGCAGGTGTTCGCTTGACCACAATTCCTATTTATCTGCTTCAATATGGATTTTCCTACCTTATTCTCGGTCAGGTGGTTGTCCTTTTTGTCTGTATTCAACGAATATTACTTTCGATTTTAAAGTACTATAATCAAGTACTTCTTATAAATGTTGAATCATGCAAGCAGAGTCGCGAATTCTATGACAACTTTTGCAAACACAACCATGTAATGTGGCTAAACTATATCGAGATCAATCATTGTTTCGGTTTGCTGCTTTTGCCCGTAACCGGATTTATTCTACTGATCACCCCGTCTGGACCGTTCTATCTGGTATCTACAATATTTGAAGGACGATTTCTTCAGAATTGGCGATTTGCCTTCATGTCGCTAACTGCCATACTTTGGAGCCTGCCATGGATAATTTTGCTGGTATTAGCAATGGGCAGGAATGATGTACAGAAGGAGGTTAGTAAAGTAGTATACTAAAATACTGTTTCTAAAATAACTGTAGTTTTCTATGTTAAAAGCATGTGTTAACTGTTAACACAATGTGTGTGTGAAGGTTTGTACAATTAAATTGTTTACCATTAACACAGAGGATCATAAGAGAACGCTACAATCGAGTTCCTCGACTATCAACTACCCGTTAGTCAACTCGTGGGAGTGAGAAATAATGATAAAAATAGTCAAGAAAAAAACAAAAAATCAAAAACATTTTACTGTGTGACCGTTCTGCGATTTGTGAACGCTAGAATCAGTTTCCTTTTATATGAATTTGCTTCTGCTTTAAAGAAAATCAAAAGTCGCAGATAAAACATAAGCAAAAGTCAAGGAGCACCACAAATTAACGGGTATAATAATATGGTGTAAAGAGATTTAGGCAAATGGACACCAGCACTTTTGTCAGTGTATCAGAAACAAGGACTCCAAAAGGTGTGGGGGCAATAAATAAATAAATAGACTACACAAAAACCTAATCAATTACCCTGCACCTACTGACAGTGTCATATCGTGTAAATCAACAATGAAATTGGATACCAATTCAGTACATTTGTTAGTTTGCAGCGACCCATGAACTGCACAATGTCAAACGTCTGTCGGGACCTGCGTTTTTATCTCCGTCTTCTTCACATCATGGGTTTGATGTGCTGGCATTTCGATTCCGACCACTGTCGACTAGTGACCACATCCAGAAGCGAAGGCTATGCCTTCGCTTATGCTGGCTGTATTTTAGTTTCTACGACGGCCTGCTTCATCTTTGGCGTCCTTCAGCCAAGTCGATTCCACATAGCCATTTACAACCGAACGGGAAATTTTTACGAGGCCGTTATATTTCGGAGCACGTGTTTGGTGCTTTTCTTAATCTATTTAATTTTGTATGTGAGGCGGCATCGACACAGGGATTTGGTTCAACTTCTATTGCGTCTTAACAGACGCTGTTTAAGTACTTGCACAGATCAACAGTTTTTGCACAATATAATACTTTACGGCGTGCTCACGATCCTCTGCTTCGGCAACTACCTCCACGGCTACACTCGCGCTGGACTGGCGCCAGTTCCGCTGGCCCTTTATATGTTGGTCTATATCTACACCTTTTTGGTTCTGTGCCTGCTGCTTATATTCTTTGTTAGTCTTAAGCAAGTCATGACCGCGGGCTTGATTCACTACAACCAACAGCTTCGTCAGGGCGATCTGGTCTCTGGTCTTCGGGGCAGGCAGCAGATCCTGAAAGTGTGCGGCGGCGAACTGAACGAGTGTTTTGGCATACTTATGCTGCCGATCGTAGCTCTGGTGCTCCTGATGGCACCATCGGGGCCTTTCTTTTTAATTAGCACCGTGTTAGAGGGCAAATTTGGCTCCGACGAATGCTTATTTATGCTCATGACCTCCTCCACTTGGGATACTCCGTGGATGATTATGTTGGTTCTCATGCTACGCACTAATGGCATATCAGAGGAAGTGAGTTCTTTGTGGGAAGAGGTCAATAAGTAAACTTTTACATCATTTCATAAAAACGTTCACACTTGCCAAACAAAATTTTTTGCAGGCAAATAAAACAGCAAAGATTTTGGCAAAAGTACCTAGAACCGGAACTGGGTTGGATAGAATGGTAAGCGGATACTGTTTCGCATTTGCTGAAATAGTAGTATGACATTTGCAAATAAAACTAAATTATTCAATAGATAATTATAATTTTTATTTACCAGATTGAAAAATTCTTACTTAAGAACATTCGACAGCAGCCCATTCTAACCGCTTATGGATTTTTCACTCTGGATAAAAGTACATTGTTTAAGGTAATACATTTTGTAACCCAATAGCAAAGTTAACAGCTGTTTCCATATTGTTATAGCTATTTACGGCAATTTTTACGTATATGGTTATTTTGGTCCAATTTAAAGAGATGGAGAATTCTACAAAGTCTATTAATAAATTTTGATCACTTACCGAATCATATGTTAAGCAGCCCGTAGCCTTTGACCTATAGTTTCTGCGCCATTTTCTGTATTCGGCTTTAATTACAGCTGAGTGCCGTTTCCAGTACTTGCCTTCAAGAACAACAGTCTGTGTGAATTATAAAATAAAGAAAAAGCACGATAAGAAAAGAAATACGACAAGTCCGAAAAAATTTCCCAATCAAAACCAATATTTTCTTTTAAATATCCTGACAATTAAGCGTTTAACAATGATAAATTGCAAGTGAGTTGCACAAAATATAAGTACGCGCGTGCCCAACAACCAAATACAACAAACAACGACAAACGAACTTTTGTTGTTGAACAGCAGTCCAAGCAGCGACAGTAATAATAAAATTCAAATACAAATTTCGGACGCTTTCTTTGTGGCCCTTGGAATTATCAATCTCTTGGTGTAGTCCGTTACAATGAAAATGTAATTTAATTTATTTAATATATTTAATAAACTTGATTTAATTTTTCAGCTAGAATAAAATAAATATTTACAAATATAATATGATATATTTTTAATTGAATGTTAAACTTTACCATTTTTTCATTTTAGAAATTTGTTTTGTAAAAATAAACAATAGGAAACATTATATAATAAAAAGTTCGTTTAAAACCATTTTGTTTAATTATAGTAATTTTATAACTTCATGAACTATCAAGGTAAGATCAATGAGACTTTGTGACCCAAAAATTCAAAAATATCTGATTTCGAATCTTGTGTATTAAATTAAAATTATAATTTTTAAATAAAATCGTAATGTTATGTAAAAACCAAAAAAAAATTTTTTTTGTTTAACTCTAGCGTTGTCTCTTGTTTCGGTTGATATTACAACCATATATTAAAATAAAAAGAGTATTAAAAAAAATCTACCAGTAAAGAAAAATGTTTATACATTACGGTACTTAAGCTCTATCTCAGTTTAAAAATAAAAATTCCCCCCTCCAATAGGTTCACGACAGCTAAAAATAACACTGAAAAATGTCCCGCTGCTCTTATCACTTGTAGCTAGAGAGAATCCGCCGGAAAGTAGACGATAGAACCACGGAATTCCGTGGGGTCCATGCCGTATCTAACCCTGGTATTTATTGGCGTACGACAATCGTGCGACGATCACGTCGCTATCGAGTGATGCCTTTCTTTCCAGCAGCATGGGAGCCTTCTACCGGTCAGTGATTTTTGGAGAGGGGGAACTGTGTGGTCGCAAAGAGTAGTGTTTTGACGATACCAATCCAGGCGTGCGCCATATTTCACAAGCAGTTCCAAGTAATTCGATGGTACAAAGTGGACTAATTAATGCCATTGCAAATAATGTCATTCTCATTCATATCAAAAAAAGATTCTTTCTTCAGTGAAAAATGTAGTATTTAGGTTTATTATAAAGATTAAAATATAAAATCCTTAATGGATTTACTAGTCCACAGATTCTAGTTAAGCCTACGATACGCCAATTTCATTCGAGTTGAAGCCATGCACACTATCGCCACGCGCTCAAACAGGAATAAGCGTAATATTTTGTATTTTATTTTTAATATATATACATATTGGTTGCCAATACATTCAGGATAACTATATAGTGTACATGTATCGTCTTGATCAGGATCACTATCTGATTAGATCTGGCCATATCCGTATGTTCGTATAAACGTCGATATTTTAGAGATAATTTAAAAACAAGAGAGAACGCTATAGTCGAGTTCCCCGACTATCTGATACCCGTTACTCAGCTAATGGAAGGGAGAAGGAGAGTCTTAAACACAGTTTTTGGCGGTTTGTACGCGTTATAGTGGGCGTGGCAGAAAGCTTTTTGGCAAATCGATAGAAATTTACAAGACTAATAAAAAAATGAAAAAATATCAAAACATTTTTCAAAAGTGTGGGCGTGGCAGTTTTGGGCGGTTTGTGGGCGTTAGAGTGGGCGTGGCAACATGAATCGACAAACTTGCGCTGCGTCTATGTCTCTGGAGTCTGTATGCTTAATCTTAACTTTCTAGCTTTTGTAGTTCCTGAGATCACAGCGTTCATACGGACGGACAGACAGACGGACAGACGGACATGGTCATATCGACTCGGCTATTGGTCCTGATCAAGAATATATATACTTTATATGGTCGGAAACGCTTCCTTCTGCCTGTTACATACTTTTCAACGAATCTAGTATACCCTTTTACTCTACGAGTAACGGGTATAACTAGCAGGTATTTGTATTAGAAGAGTGGACAGCGTAGACGTACTACTACATGCTTAATCTAAACTTATTCGATTTTTTAGTTCCGTTAGTTTAGTTAGGGTCGGAAACGCTTTCTTCTACCTGTTTAATACTTATAATCAAGTCTAGTATACCTTTTTATTGTATAAATAACGGGTATAAATAGTGCAATACTTAATATGTATCATCAACAGATTTGCTAGCTAATACAGTATATGTATATTTTCGATCAAAATTACTATTCTAGTCGATTTGGCAAGGTCCGTCCGTGTATCTGTATAAGCGCTGTTATCCAGAACTATAGATGATAGAAAGTTGAAATTATGCAGCTTCTAATGACGCCTAGTTTTTGCAAGATTGTTTCAGAATGTTGACCCGCCCACTTTAACGTCTACAAATTTATCGAAATAAGATTAGTCTAACAATATTGGTCTTTACCTAAGAAAAAGATTTTGTTATTTTGCACTATAAGAAGTCTCGAGATTTGCTTTAAGTAAAATGTAAATGTATTAAAATCGATTTAAAAAAAAGTCAAATATTTAATAATAATTGCAGGAATTACTTTTTACATCAAATCATTTTTTTGTTAGAACTTATTACTAAACTTTCTGCGTGGCTAAATTCTTTAAAAGGATGTCAGTAATAACTAAGACTACAGGTACTTACTTGTGGATTGCTATGTATGTCAACGTCCAGCGGCGACGCAAATTGACACACCGGTGTTCTGCGCTTTTGTATGACTGCAAAAAAGGAAAACACACAAACACCGTTTAGTATGGAAAACATAAAAAACGACGTGATAAGATTCTGGGGTTAGATAGAGATAGTGAGTTCCCCAGAGATGACAAAATGTGTCAGAAACACGTGTCATTATACCAGTGGTTCTTTCAAACAACTATCTGGAGAGCTGTGACGTAGCTAACAATTATTTAATAAAGCAAACTGCTCTTAAATCTTGCCAAAAAAAAAATTAAACACATACATATAGACACAAATTACCCTAGAGGTTAAGTGTCAGCAGAGGGTTCATTCAGAACTTATAAACGCTAAAGTGAACCTGTTAAACCCCGTTAAGATTTATTTTTGGATGAACAATTTTATTAAAATTGGTTTCCTGGATGGTAAAAAATTATGCAATAAAGAATTTTAAAAATTGTTTATAATTTATAACAAGCTAATATCTTTTATGTTTAATAAAGATTGATTGGCTATTTCACTTTGTAAAGGAATTCTAAAATCAAAGATTATAGCATTGTAACCAACGACTTTGAAGCTAGTTGCAATTTTTGTATATAATACGCTATTAAATAATGGAATTTGGCCGTTTGAAATCAGTTTCACTGTTGCATCACGTTAAGAGGTTTTCATATTTAATGTAATTTATTTATTTCATTTATAAAAATGAAACGAAAACGGAACAAAAGGGGTAAGCAAAAAATTGTCAGTATCAAAATTATATTAATTCCAAGGAAAATAGTCAGAATATAATAGTCAATCTAAAAAGTTGGGTATTTTTTTTTAATTCATAATGATATTGGGTGGAACTTTTGATTATATTTTAGAGAGACCAGAAAAAAATGTAACCCATGGAATTTTGTTTGATAACTTTATTATATTTAACTTTCAGCTTTGTTGGTCAAATTTTCGTACTGAAATATTCAAAAATAAATACTTCCGCCGATGAAAATGGCTTTCAAAAACTGAAATGAGTACCTTAGATCAGACATAATATGGTTTTTAAAGAAAGTCGAATTTTCCTTTTTTGTTATAACATCTAAAAAACACTTTAATTTGGATATCCCCTTAAGGCAAAGCCGTAGGCCTATAAACTTTTATTTGGAAATACAGGTAATTTTTTCGTTTACTAACTTTTTGCATGTATGTATGTGTATGGTAAAATAAACTTGGTTTATTTATAGAAAGAAATGAGAAATTTTTCCACAGAGTTATTAACTTATAAAAATTTGTGAATCCAGATATTGTTTGACACATCAAAAATCCGGTAGACTAATTTTGCAAAATTCGTGTTTATATGGTTTAGTCACGATTAACACAACAACAAAAGCGAAGGCAAAATGATCAAATATGTAATCGGTACAGGTTCTATGTTCCCCTTATCTATCCAGGACATTCACATATTAGGATTATCTTAGTGTTATACGTATATGCCCATTTGAACTTAGATAATAACAAAGATTAAAGTACTAACTAAAAGCCAAAACGATATTTGCTGATGAGACGGTTGAAGTTGCTACCTATAAATAAATAAGCAAAACAAAAATTTCCATTTGCCTTTGTCGCCGACATCTAGAAGAGCGAAGAGATAATCACTTCACGATGTATTTGTAACACAGGGCTGCCATCCTCCCACTCGCACAAATGATGTAACGGAAAATTTTGGAAATACTATCAGCAGAAAATGTGGCACTGTCGGCCGACTGGATGACAAGCTGAATGCATAATCATACCGATTCGCTGTTTGCCTGACTTATGCTTTATGTTATAATCAATGGGACACTTGAAACTGCGCCACACTCCTGCCGCGTCTAAAGTGCTCGGGAAACTCCGAGGCTGTCTAGACGATCGAGCGGATGGTCAGTAAACTGTAGAAGCGCCGAAATCATATGTTCAGCTTTTAATTACACGCCAGGCAAAAACAAAAACCAGCAATGAACAAAAATTAAATGACAATCGGCTAGGGTCCAGACTACGATAAGGGCCAGCGGCACAGCCGACCAGACCATGATAAGAACCCGAAGTGGCGAATGAGGAGTCGGAGATGCCCGCCTGGCAACGCCAATTCACCCAGTCTCCCGTCCAGCCAGCTAGACGGGGAACACGCCTAAAATCTGCCCCAAACCAGCTGACAACTCTTGGCCGACAATTACCAAAAGTTAAGCAGCAGCTTTAGAAGCGAGAGCGGATGAGAAGATAACTTGTGCTTTAAAAGCTTATGGGTGCCTCTGGCTCTTTGATTCACTTCAAATAGTTTTTGTTGTTGACGCTTTTGCACGTGTATTGCTTTTCAAGGAAATGCTCATCATATAAGTTTATTTGTTTGGAATATTTTACCAATGCCGATGATGGTCAGTGCCCACTTAATGATCATAGCATGTGAAAAATTCAATGAGGTGCAATCTCATGAGCCTTGACAATTAAATATTTTGTAGCCTTATCATGTATGTTACAAAGCAACGTAAATTACTTCCACATTTTTATATGACATTTGGAAAACCCTCGCCAAATTTTCTTTTACTTTAATCAATTTTAGGGTATAATATTACTTGAAGTTCAAGCATGCTATTTTAAGGGCTTATTACTCACACTGCATGTGCCAACAACGCCAGATGACATTGTTCAGGCGAATTTTGTCCTTCCACCGAAGACGTACTCCTTTGAAATGATTCCATTTGGGTGATGTAAGTTTTTGACTGTAAATTTTAACGTAATTTGTATTGGTAAATAAAATGCTTCCTTTATAATATGGAAATTTTGATATCTATATTATCAGTTACAAGCCAAATATTTAATATTAAATCAATGCGCAGATTATGTTATAAAAATAGACTGATCCCCAACCCCAACCCAGATGCAATCTTTTTTAAATCAACCTATATATGCGCATCTGTGTTTACATATGTATGTATCAGACTTATGAAAAACATCTATTAAATAGTATGAATGTGTACAAAAAGCACTAGATTCCTTTATTAATTGTATCTTTTGACTTATTGTTGTTGCTTTCACTATCTTAGTCGGTGAGTTCAGTAAGAAATACTCTAGTTCTTAGTCAAAATGTTTGCAAACTGTTGATGACGAAATTAAAAACTTAATTTATTTTGAATTTGTAGTGTTTTTTAATTATTTCTAAAAAAAAAAAACATTAAAAAGCATAATTGAAATTTTTAAGAAAAATTCTAATAATTCCGATTCTAATTTTCTTGCCCGCAGTGTAGTGGCGTCCACCAGTAGGGACGAAAGCAAATTAAAATCTGCGGTGTACTTGCCCAAAACTCACTTCCATAGTTTGGTAAAATGGGATGACATTTTTCATTTGCTTATTTGGTTTTAAAGTATCTATCGGTATGCAAACATTTTATTGTAATAAAATTGTTTCATTGTATTATTTGTATTTCCAATTTCTATGCTAAAGCAAAATTTGGCATTTATTATATTTAATTTTATTATTATATGGCAAAATGATTGTTGAACCTTATCGTACGCACTCCCACTAGCTGAGTAACGGGTATCTGATAGTCGAGGAACTCGACTATAGCGTTCTCTCTGGTTTTTCGATTCAAAAGTTTATATCAGAACTATTGTATCTTGAAGTTATGGTCGTCACTAGTTTTTTTACCTCGTCAAAGTGTGTTTGTTTGATGCAGTCTTATCAGCAAAAGTAACAAAGTATATATAGAATTACATTTCTAGCGACATACAACAAAGTCTCAAGCTTAATGGGTTCCAAGGCTATAGCAGTAAACAATTATCTGTTTTATCTCTAAACTCGTAAAAATTAATTAAATTTTAATTATACAAATGGTTCTGGCGAAAGCTTTAAATCAGTTTTATTTAGAAAAAAAAAATGTGTGAAAAGCATATAAAGAAGTTGAAAATGCCTTTCCATCGAAATATACCACCATCGATCCCAAGGTGTTCAGAAGTTATTGGTGTTCAAGTTTTTCCAAAAGTGGTATATTGAAATGTTTAACAGAAAACAAGAATGTTTATGGATTTTAAAATAAGGTTTTGTAGCAAAACAAAATGACAAGCAAACCGCCGAAAAGAGTAATTTAAAATATTCCCGAAATCTTGTATGGGAATATCTTTAGAACGGAGGTACGGATTTTTACAAATGAATTGTCAGTCGACGAGTATTTTTTTAAAAGTATTTAAAAATTGTTTAGTATTCCTTAGCCAGATTTTTAGTCATATATTATGCGCTACCTTCCGATTGTAGTACCACTCGTTAGGATAGGACAACCACGGCAGATTTACACTTTCTCGTGTATATGCATTTTGTAATCCCCAAAACGTCACTACTGCCTTCCACAGCGAAAAACAACAATGAAATAACAAAGTAGGGGAAAATGAAAGGAAATCGGAGTTCGTAGAAATTAACACAATATTATTATTATCCATATTATATATATATGAATCAAACAGGCAATTGTCGTACGCTGTTTTATAATGAGTAATAACCACAACTAACCGAAGAGGGTATTTCAAATCAATTTTAACTTTTAAGTCTACTTCATAATTTTTTTTAATGATATTCCTTCTAGCTCTTTAAACTATTCAAAAATATAAAAATAAGTGCACAATTCAGATTTGTAGTGGACAAAGTCCTCTCAGATAATAAATATCTTGTAAGCAATTATAAATTTGCTTTCATAGCTAAAACATATTGAAGTGCTCTGAAATCATTTTGATATCGCTTTGACAATACTTTGATATTTTTATTATGATTGCGCTGTCGCTTGCAGAAATGGGAGAAGCTATACCCAAGAGAGGTATAAAGGGTGCAAGAAGTGGAGAAACGATTAAGGCATTGTGGGGCCAAAGTAACCCGAGCAGCGACGTCACGTCTCAACATGTGCCGCGATTATGGGACCGAAGCGGTCCAAGCTTTTTCGGTTGCTGGATTTTTGTTGGCCAGTTTGGCTTTATCACGCTTGAAACGCGTGAACAAGCGCGGGAAACTACATTTCATAGTTTATTGGTGCCCCAGTGCTCGATTATGGTATCGTACGAGTATGCAACTCACCTATAGGCCAGATTCATGCACTTGAAGAGTTTGGTGAGTGAGGTCTCTATCTCCAGGTGGGAGGTGACCATGCTCATGCTGCTCTCGTCGCCCTCCTGGTCCATGGCGCTAAAGTGGGCAACTGTCTGGGGCACGTACAGCTGCACGTCGCGACATGTGTTGGTTGGCTCCCCCGGCTTGCCCAGACCGGGATCCTCGGGGTCAAGCATCTTCACCTCGCCATCGTCCTCGAGGTCATCCTGCGCTTCCTCGGCCTCGAAGTGCGAGACCATAAACTGGCCGGAGTGGATGGACTCCCGCTCCGCCTTGAGAAGGTCTGCCGTGGCTTCGGCGGACCCTGACGCCGAAACACCTGCTGCCGTTCCGTACTGCAATTGCTGGAAGTTCTGGGACAGAGACGGTTGCAGATGGGGCTGCTGATGCAGTTGTGGCAGCTGGTGCTGCTGGTGGGGAAACATTTGGTTTGTGCGTTGGTATTCCTCGTGTTTATTCAGCATCATTTTCAACAGGTGACAAGAAATGCCTATGCAAATAGTTCTGTTGAGCTAAAAAGTTTCGCAGTTGCTGATTACATCGATGGCGAGGGCGCATTTAATTGTTTTTTTAATATCCCTCGCGTAGCAATGACTATTAAAATCGTGTGCTGGCCCTTTTTTCATTTGGATGGGGATTTTCCATCTCTCTTTGTAACCGAATGCACGGGCCAAAAATATGTGAACAATAGCTGAGACCAAACTTAAAAAAATATGTTTTGTCTTGCTTCGCGATTAGCACGTTTGATAACTCTCAATAGATCTAATGTGACCTTGTAATTCTATTAATTAAATCACTAACTGACGCGAATTTTTGATAGGTACCTAGCACGGTTTTAATATTTTGATTTGTTTACAATGCCCGACACCTTCAGCTTTCCCGTCATCGACACCTGTCCGATTGGCGCTTTTTACGGAGCAAAGCTTCCGCTAATGGAAAACACGCCCCGCTTTTGCCGTTATATGCGTCAGAAAGCACAATAATAACAATAATCGCGCACACACACAAGCGCGCGCGGCGGGGTGGGCTGGGGAAACGGACGTCAAAACGAGACGTCAGTGGCTGCTTGTAGTTCCTCGGACCGAAAGTAAAGCCTCTTCTACTCGAAAGAAAAGCGCTCGGAAACACACGCGGAAAGAATGGAAGGCAGAGAAGTGGGCAGAAGGCAGCGCAAAACGACCGGTTTCATTCCACAAACGGAACTGATCGGAGAACGAAGCTGCGTCCCAGCAAAACCTTTGTGCCGCACACAGCCAAAACAATGAACAGCTGACGCGAAATCTCTCTCTCGCTCCCAATGGTTATCACCAAGGAATCGTACATACATATGTATGTACATACATTTTCTTTTATGTACGCAAATGCCAGGCAGCAATGTTGTACACCTCTCGCCGTTCACTATCTGATGTCCAGCCGATTTGCTTTCTGGCATTAGACCTTGTCATCTAGGATATGCACTCCACAAGCAGTTTTGTGTTTGCACTTTTGACCTCTGGCTCAGCGCTGATTTTGCATTTTCTTTTTTCCGTTCCCACTCATATACACGCATACACGCGCACCGCGATGGGGCCACAACTGCAGCTGCCTCCTAAAGCAGAAACACGAACTGTTAGCTGGCACGGCGCACACACGCGCAACACAAAGCTGCTACGTAGTTAAATCACAATTTAGCACACATTAACTTATTGCGGGGAGCGAGCCCTCGCCAGCCCATCAGGGTTGTCAAGCTTTCGGCGGCTCTGATAAACACACCCTCTACCTAAAAATGGCTGTTAACTGTGAGCTGGAAAACGCAACAATGAGCATGATCAAACCACACGTAAAGTTTGTGAAAGACAAAGTGGCGGGGCCGAGTGTTTTCGGCTCCCCAATTGCAAAACCCGTAATTATTACAAATTTGGGGGCCCAGGTTTGATGGGGATTTTTCCAACAGCCACTTGGAGCCGCACCAATAAAAAAAAATTAATACTTTCAGACTATTATTATATAATGCGATACATACTTATGAAAGAATATTAGTTTATTTGGCGGTAAAAAAGAATTACTGTAAACTTTAAATGTAACTGTATTGTGTAGGTTAGGGAATAGAATACCCAGAACAAAATCCAATGAACTATCGATAGACACTGAACAATCAGCTTCGCTCAATATCGAATAGTTAGTATTCGAACTGACGCATTTTATTATATCGCCTTGAGTACGGCTTTATTCTCGATCAGGAAACTAGAGTCTTCAGTACCGCCATGTCCGTATGCTTAAATACATTTTGAGCTCACTTAAGAAAGAAAAAAATATTAGATATTACACACTCATGGAATGTGTTCTTTTGTTGTGTTAGAAGGCCTTGAACCAATGCTATTCAATTTTAATTTTTTAAAGGGAAGTTTTTTATTATACTTTAAGAATGATTTTGTGTGCTTTAAATATAAGTGGAAAAGTTGTGGATTATTTAGTAAAAAGTAGGAGAAGGCATTCCCCTATCTGGTAACACTAATTCCAACAGCACTTATTATCGTTCCAAATGAAACGCAAAAAGGTTCAAGTTTTATTTTCTCCCACGTATTCAGCATTTGTATTAACGTAAAAATGGCTCTATAGTTTGCGCGCAAGCAAAAACAACCAGCACTTAGGTGCCCAACCACAACAAAATGGAAACGTATAAAAATCAACCGTGAGTATGCACCAAGTTAAACTCTTGCTAATTTCGCAATTTACCACGGACACCGCCGCCCTCAGAGTTGCATATTTATTGTAGCTTTACTTGTGTTAGTGGTATTGCCTTGTATGGATTCTCTATTGACCATGCTAACGTGGCAAATCAAAATTGTGAGGCATGCCACCTGGTGGTAAGGTAGAGAAATTGGCTGACGCAATCGTCGTCTGGAGTTGAGTAAAGTGCGTTGCAAGACGCCTGCACGTGCGAAAATAGGATGACTCATCACAGTAAGGACTACGCCAAGCGGACGCACCCCATGACAGAAGGGTGCCGATTTGTACTCTATGTTTGCATTCTAGATTTATTAAGAATCAAAACTTCTCACAGAACATTGTTAGAATACTACTAAGCTAGTGGGGAGTGCGCGGGAGAAATTTCAAATTTGTTGGCTATCGATGTAATTTGACGAAGAAAACAAAAATAAACATCTACATGCTTAATCTCAACTTTTTAGGTGCATATACTGACGGACATGGCAAGATCAACTCTTGACAAGATTATGTTGACGCCTTCTAATACCTGTCACATTCATTTCAACGATTTTTGTCTACCCTTCAACTCCATGAGTAAAGGGTATAATTAGAATATAACACATAGAGTAAAATGCTCAAAAATTATGAATTAGTTTTTTTTAATAGTGTAGCGACTATTTATTATCACCTTGACTTGTAATTTAATTCAATGACTGTGCAGTGAACTAATTAATTCCTATTCGTTTATTTACTTTTCAGTGCCATCATGGCATCTTCACAACAACAAAAAACACCGCGAAAACAACCATTCTCATTCTTCGAACCGGATTTCTTACCATCAAAACAAAACATATCTTTGACCCCTGACTTGAATTCTAAACATGGACGCATCTTTTCACGAAACCATGGAGAGTTTGCAGTTGCCCAAGGAGCTGTACTGGGACCTCAAGATGGAGCCGCAATCCCCAGCATCGGTTTTGGGCTCCGATCTGTTTCCGCTTACTGACTCAAACGATACGGAGTGGTTGTATGACGATAACTTTTCAAATGGTTGGTGTGTCTGAAAGCTTTTTCGAAAGGATTTTTAAGGTTTTTAATTTAAGGCATTACTCTTATTGGCGATGACGAAGTTTTGGCCCTAAACGAGGCAGCCTCCCTCGAGTTGCTTAGCGAAGAGGAGATGGTTGTGCAGATCTTTGACCTGAAAGATGAAGGTAAGTTTATTTACGTCTGCTTTTTTTTCTTATTAAAAATTATTAAAAATTAATATGCTAGGAGTTATTACTCAAGAAAAATATCTTTTAAATAATTATAAATAAAGAGCCCTTTTTGATTTTTGATGTTCTTAAATTTTAGTAAACCCTGTCAAACCTTTTTTATAACTTGAAACTAAATTCATTGAAATGTATATAACAAGTAAATTGATGATTATCAAAATCTCAAGAACAAAAAGAGAAGGTTGATATTAAGCAAGCATTGTTATGCCTAAGCCTCTGAAAAGGGTTTAAATCGATATGCAAAAAAAAAAAAAAATTGGCCACCTCAAGTTGTCCGACTCATCTTTTATTTTATAAGTTTTTTTCGGCTTACTGTGGTCCATGATATTAGAGAGCCAAGAGAGAGTGAGCTATATACAGCTGCGAAAAAAAAATAACAGCACTTGCCCAGTAAAACTTTGAATAAGTCTCCTACCTACAATTTACGGTTTAAAAGGAGCTGAAATACCTTTTTAGAAAGGTTTAACAATTCACTTTTAGGAAATGAAAAAAAACACATTTAAGGAACTTTATAAAAAATGACAAAATCAAAAATAAAAAATAATAGCAAAAAAAAAATAATAGCATCACTTCATAAAAAATGGTTTAAACATAAAATATATACTTAACAGTAACAAATTCACTAATAACAAGTGATTGCATATTAAAACTACGTCCATCCCACCAATTTAATATTTTGTAGTGTATCCTTTATTAGCAATAACAGCTGCGCAACGTTTTGGCATCGCACCGTTTTGAGGATATTTTGCTCCAGGACTCCTTAATCACGGTCCTTAGGTTTTCGTTATTAGTAGGCTTAAATGCTGCAACTGCCTTTTTAATATCCGACCAAAGATTTTCGATGGGATTGAGGTCTGGCGACTGCGCAGGCCCCTCCAGAACATGAACTGATTTATTTTGGAGCCATTCCTTGGCTTTCCTGCTAGTATGCTTGGGGTCGTTGTCTTGTTGGAAGACCCATTTTAGCGGCATATCGTATTCAGCAATGGGTAGCATCACGGTCTCCAAAATATATCCATAGACATGTTGATCCATGATGGTTTTATCCAATGCATTGCCCCAACTACATTGTACGTAGTACCATACCATTACACTGGGTTCTTCGTGTTTAATTGCTTCTACTGTGTAATTTGGATTATATTCGGTGTCCTTAGGGCACCTAACATACGATCAAAATCCATTGCCACCAAAAATAACAACCTTGTTCTCATCTTACCATAAAAAGTTCCTCCATTTTTCTCCCATTTAAAAGAGGGACTTTCCTTGGACTACAGCCTTTTAAACCACGTTCCCTTAGACACGTGTGAACTGTTTGCACTGTTGCGAATATGTTGAGATCCTTTTACAGTTCGGTAGCAGCTTTTAATGGATGCTTCTTGCTCTCGGGCACTATCATTTTGTTTAAGCATTGAAGGATTTGACCAATATTTCTGTGTGATTTTCCTTTTTTGATTATCTCACGTTTATCTGAAGTACAATGCTTTCCTCGTCCCATTTTAATAATTTTTTTAAGGTTTGTTTCAAAAATAATGTTGGAAATAGGAATACAAATGTCAGGTGTTATAACCATATGCTTTTCACTAAAACAAACCGCCGTATTGATAATTAAAAAAAAATCGGTGGTGATGCTATTTCTTTTTTCCCCTCATTTTACCGTTGCCGCCCAAAACAAATTATAAAAAATAAAGGTATGGACAATTCAAATTTTTTTTTCATTTTTTTATGGGAAAAATAAATAGCATTATGCGAAAAATCTGTATTTCATACCATCGGTACCGCAACCTTAATTTATTTGATTAAGAATAAAATACGTAGTGGTGGTGCTATTATTTTTTTCGCAAGTATTAATTCAATATCTGAGTAACAGATATCCGGCGAGGAACACGACCATAACGTTTAAAGTTAATTTTTACCAAGAGAGAACGCTATAGTCGAGTTCTCCGACTATCTGATACCCGTTACTCAGCTATTGAAAGTGCGAAGAAGAGACTTCAATACTGACAGTTTTTGGCGGTTTGTGGGCGTTAGAGTGGGCGTGGCAACATGAATCGACAAACTTGCGGTGCGTCTATGTCGCTAGAGTCTGTATGCTTATTCTTAACCTTTTTAGCTTTTGTAGTTCCTGAGATCTCGACGTTCATACGGACATGGCCATATCGACTCGGCTATTGATCCTGATCAAGAATATATATACTTTATATGGGCGGAAACGCTTCCTTCCTTTACATACTTTTCAACGAATCCAGTATACCCTTTTACTTTACGAGTAACGGGTATAAAAAGATACACAATAGTACAAATAAGGAAGGCTATGGTGAAACACTAATAATAAAATATTTATTTCAACTTTTAACGTTTTCAAAATTTTCTTAAAAAGATTTCTTAAATTCTTATTAAAGCTCATCTATTGTATAAATTAATTTTTTGGTTTATATACATATGTACATGCTTATTTTTTGCGGATTGTGCATTGCAAGGTGTGAGACACGAAAAAAATAAAAATTAGTTCCTACAGCTCCATTTTTGATCATCAGTGTAAATCAAGTGGATTTGTCTGAGACGTTAGGGGCTTGCACATCAAATGGTTTCGAACCTTAAATTCAGACAAGTGAAGTTGCGGAACCGGTTTCAAGTTTACTTTGTTTTCGTGTGCGTATTTGGCTGGCATTTTGGCCCTCTTTAACTTCAGCATGAGCGCGTTTTTGTATTATTGTTTTCACCGTGCATTTTATTTTAGTTGATCAACGTTGCCCCAAGCCAGCGCTTTAATGGCCAACAACAAAAAAAACAAGAACGACTCGGATCGGTCGAGAGCATTGAAGTCATTTTGCGATCGTTTTTTGCGTTACTTGATCACGCTTTGAGTGAGTGTTCGGTGGGACTCTCCAATTCTCTCTGTAGCAATCTCTCTTGACTCTGCTGACGTTCGGTTCATACATTAAGAGTTCAATAGATAACAGCTGGGTTGTATGCTTTTTCTGGTAGGAACTCGATCCTTTCTTGGTGGTTAGGGCTCTCTTTTTTTTTTGGATGCTTTATCTTATAGTGTATATTTTGTTTCTCAGTTTAAATAAAGTATCTGCGATCAATGAACCATTTCACGTGGTTATGACCATACAATTTTGGTATTTTTAGGGCGTGCAGGAAGCTTCTTTGTTTGAAATGTAAATTTTTACGGAAGACGTGCCCCCCGTTTTGCGTGACAGCCTCAGGTATATTTTACAAATGAATTTTATAAGAAGAATTGTGTTTAACCATGAAACCATGACAATACTTTTTGGTTATATCAAGATGTTGGAAGATTACTCCTGTTAACAGCTCAAACATGTACAGTGTACACATATTAGTTTACACATTTAAAATGTTTTGATATTTTTTCATTTTTGTATTATTCTTGTATGTTTCTATCGGTATGCCAAAAAATTTTTTACCGCACCAACTCTAACGCCCACAAACCACCCAAAACTGTCACGCCTCCGCCCACAAAGTGTTGAAACTAAAAAAAGTCGTGTACATTTTTATCGAAAAGACTTTTGGGCCACTCTAACATTTTCACTTGTTCTTGTTTTTCGCTACTTCTATCAATATTCCAGAACAATTTTTAAATTCCCATTCGAACTTTCACTAGCTGTAACGGGTCGGGGAATTGACTATAGCATTATCTACTGTTTTAAAATCAATTAGTTTTTTTAACGCAGCGCAGAAGATTTGTTTTAGCAAAATGTTTTTTGTTTTGTTTATGAGACTGCAAAAAGACTTTAAAAATAAATTGATTGAAAACCAGATTACATTGTCTGAGATCCCCGAGTAAAACCGTATAGCTGGTACAGATCAATAAAACTAATAACATAAATTTGCACCACTGTGCAGAGTCCGTTGGCTCAGATTGTGATTGCCCACTGGTCTCAGCTGATAGCATCGAGAGCTCAAAATAAACCAACAGATTGATCTTAATGCAGGGCGCTCTTTGGGCTGTGCTGTTTTTCCAGGGGCGATCGCACTCTCTTTCCCGCAAGTTAGCCGAGCAAAATCCATTCGCGGTTTGCAGTCGGTACTCAGTACGAATCGCTACTCAGACGCGAGCGCTCGGATTGAATCTCGGCTTAAACTTCGATTGCCGCCCCGCATTTCATACGTCTTGAACATACACGCATTGACTCCCCAACACAAAGAAAACTGCTGAATATAAAACGAGACAAAAACAAATAAGCAAAGAGGCAGTGGACACACAACCACAGGTCTTTGCGTTTTTTTAAAGCTTAAAAGCCAATCAAGAAGTTAAATATTAAAATAAATGTGTTAAGTAATTCTGATGAAGAAAATCTGGTGTATCTTTAAAAATAAAGTGCACAAACTGTTCATTTAAGCATTGTGAAGTGAGTTGGCAGCTGTGCAGTGAAGGCCATTCGCATCGCTAATCACAGGGGAAAACATAACGGCTAGATTTCACTTGAAGCGATCATCGATTGGAAACTATATGTAGCCCGACTTGGGAAAATCGGCAGACCTACGGGAAAATTGCGACCACCTGAAAGTTCGAGTGCGGGCATCAAGGACTTTGTTAGCATGATACCACACTGTGGATACCGCTACATGTGGAACCGTGAAATTGTGATAAACTCGCAAAAGTTGGTTAAACGACGCTAATCAGGAACTTCAGATTTCCAACCACGCCGACCATTTTGCGGCAGCAGTTGGATTCTACGGACAGAAAACCAGGATCCCAAGGACAGGCGCGCAATAGAAACCCATAACTCAAATCCCTTCATACAGTTTAAACCCTTGAATACTATTCAAATACGTTTTACAACGTTTTCTTCTTGTGTACGGTTTTTGTTTTTTATTTTTTTACTTACTAACTGAACTACACATTCTCCAGATTTTTGTTTGTACTTTCTAAATTTATTCTGTTATTTTTACTTTCATTTGGAGATTTGATTTTACCTAACTGCTAATAGTTTTATATCACCATAATATAGGAAACCGCTTTAAAATAGCTATTGTACTTTTTTTTTAAAACTTGTTTATTGTTAGCTTTAGACTAAAACATTTATATCATTCTACTTATTTGGGGGTATACACCATCTATTGCTTTAATTTTTTTAATATCCACTTTTGGGGCAAAACAATATTCGACCAAACGATTCACTGCTGCCGCAAAAATGAGCACATATATATTTATGCAAGCTTATGGTAAGTTATAGGTTAATATGTTATAAGTAATTGCAAGACATAAAATTAACGTTCAGTAAACTAATCATGATAATTTTCTTTCCGCTAATTTTTACGTTTGTTTTGGATCGATTCGGTTTTCTTTATACTTTTTCAAAATTTCCTTATTGTATTATGCAGCATTTTATTCATTATTTATAAAATTCATTTTCATATAATGACTGGACTTAAGTAGCAAGATATAAAGTATGAAGTAAAGTATAAAACACATCCAACTTTATGGATTTAGAAAATAAAAATTGTAAACCCGTTCAACATACAAACATGTGTATTTATTCACGTATCAAGGTGTATTTACAATAATAAAATTCTTAAATATTTTAAATCGTAAAACATCGACCTATAATAAGCGTTTTACATAAATTTCCTTGATTTCATCTCTTACGATGTTTTTTCTAGGCTAAACAATCCGAGTGCACAATTATTTGCCTATAAAGTCAGTCTAGCTTCTAGGTTTTCGCTAATCATGCTCTCATTTAATATAAATATATGTATATTTAAATTTATTTTCCGTATGTCTGTGTGAACTGTCGATATAGTTGTATTTTTGTTGTCTTTATTTGATAATACGAATGGCAACATTGTTTGCTTTACATTATATGGGTCTTTTTTTTTGTTTTTGAAAAGTAACTAATTTATTTTTTTCGAAGGCGGTAAAAGTTTTTATCTAGTTTTAATCTAATTATATTTCAAAATTATATTTAAATATACAAATAAAAAGTTTATACGTTCTAATTAATTTATTATAACGATGTTAAGTAGGTGTTTTGACCAAAAAAGTGGCATATATATTTGTATATATTCTGTAATCGAATCGAGAGAATGTTCATCATTAACTTGTCAACTTATTAAAGCCATCTACATGAACTACTTACACTTCCTTGCTGTCATTGCTGCGCAAAAATTCACAACAAAATGTGGTGTTTTATATAACATTATCCAGGGCTAGGCACCTATAGTTCACACACATTTTTATGTAAATGGAATAACGCAGTTACAGTTGTTCTGAATTAAAAATATTCAAAAGCAGCTGCTCCCGAGGAGATTGAACACATATATATCGATTGATTCCAAACTTGTTATGCTAATGTAGAATTGATCTTGGGAGAGGCGAATGCTTAATCTACCCCAGCCCAAGGTATCGCTGGGTCAGCTTTTACAAGACAAACAGGTGTTGCAACTATGCTTTTGGAAGGTTGCACTCCCATCGGACTTTTCTGCGAGAAATTCCTTTTTTGTACTTGAATTGTGGGTGCATTTGTAACAAATAATCAAACTGATGTCGAACTTTGTTCAGTATAAAATGTGTCCGTCGCTCTTTAATAAAAGCAAATTGAAAACAACAGCAAATCAAACGTATACTGAGAAAATATTCCACAGTCAATATGTAAATGTTTACTAAAGTTCAGAACGAGATACGAGTATAAAATGATGTCCTTCGTTTTAATGGAAATAAGTTTCAATTGAGAGTAAAAATATATACTTATAATATATAAACTTAGTCGTAAAGGTTGCTTATAAAATTTGCAGGAAAATTGTTAAGAAATTTTGTAACAGGGTAGTATTTGTTGAAAAGTATGTAAAAAGGCATTTTTTTTTAGAAATGTTTTGATTTTTTTTCACCTGTCTATTAGTCCTGTAATTTCTATATATTTTTAATAAAGCTTTTTGCCACTACAACGCCATAAAGCAAAACAAAACTGTTACGCCCACACTTCTTAAACATGTTAGTACACCCCTAAATTTTTAATGTTCTTTTGTTTTCTTTGTTTACCCCAATTATATCGATATTCCTAAGTGTTGAAATTTCTGGTTTGAACTTCCACTACCTGAGTAAGAGATATCTGATAGTCGGGGAACTCGACTATAGCATTCTCTCTTGTATTTTTTTTAAATATGTTAACGACTGGGGGGAAGGTACACCGACTTTTAAATAGCCCTCACAAAATACTTTCTTAAATATTTATTTTAGAACTTTTATTTTAATAATGAATAATAAAATTTATACCCTATACTTGAAAAGTTAAATGGTATACCAGATTCGTTGAAAAGTATGCAGCAGATAAGGGGGACATTTTCCAAAGCTCTTTATTTTTACATAAATAAATAAATATCAACATTTAGTTTACATTTTACCTACGCTAGTATAGTTGTCAAGTGAGTATTAATTGTCAAGAATTAGTTTTTTACAGGGTTTTGTAATTGAAATTTTTGCCAAACGACAAAATAAAATAAAAAAAATATTTTCCCCTTAATATGTATTTATATATTTGAATTTCAAAGTGTTTAAATTTATATTTTCGTCTTCTATTAGAATGTCTATTAGACCAAAAGGCAACGTTAAACGGCGTCGATTATGAGAGTAACAGCTATCAGACCAACATCGATGCTATAACTCAGGCCATAGTACCCGCAAACAAAGTACAATTCGCTGCATCTTCTGACGCGGTTTCGTTTCTAACTACCGCGGATTACCAGCTCAATGATGGTTCATCCACTATTCTACAGCAATTAACGCCGCCGCAGTCTCCGCCCCAATTCGATGCTTACAAACAGCCAGGCGATGCACCGCCAAAACCCGTGTTCGTTAAGACTGAGCAAAAGGTGGTAAGTTATAATATGAGTGTGTATTGGAAATATGTTGTTAATGAACCTTTAAATATTGTAGCAATGCTATACTCCTGATGTTTCAAGCGCAGCATCTACTACGCCCTTTAACTTTAACAACTGGGTGGGCGGCAGCGAAATTGCCCGCGAGAACCAACTGGTTGATGATATCGTCAATATGCGTGCAAAGGAGCTCGAGGTATCCACCAACTGGCAGCAGTTCAACGAGGACTGCGAGTCTCAGGCGTCTTCATCGGTAGACAGCAGAAGCACAGAAGGCGGAGTGTACAGCAGCATTGCCGACACCGACGAGGACTGGGTTCCAGAGCCTGTCAGCCGTTGCTCCTCGCCAGCTCAAACAACCATCGAGCAGTCTGCGTCCAAGCCAAAAAAGCGTACTCGCACCTACGGGCGAGGTGTAGAGGATCGAAGGATCCGGAAAAAGGAGCAAAACAAGAACGCTGCCACACGATACCGGCAGAAAAAGAAACTTGAGATGGAGAACGTGCTGGGCGAGGAGCATGTTCTTTCTAAAGAAAACGAGCAGCTTCGTCGCACTCTGCAGGAGCGTCGCAACGAAATGCGCTATTTGCGCCAGCTGATCCGAGAATTCTACCAAGAACGCAAGCGCTAGGCTCAATGTTTCTTAAAATCAATTTTTACGTCGTTTGCAAGGTTATTGTTATCGTTAAACCCAAGACTCTATCATCATACACCCTCAGAAATATCATACTGTTGCAATGTAATACTATCTATAATCCCCTGTTTACCCAAAGCTTTTCAAACCACCAAAGTACGCAGCCCGTCTTTTGTCCTTAACTTTTGGCACTTATGACGATTCTCTGAATTCCGAAAAATGTATTGCCACGGTGATTAAAGGCGAGCATTCCCAAGCAGCACAGTCCACTGTCACCTTAAACGTGTCAGCAAAATTTGAATTGTAAAATCATTTTAATAAAAACTCTTTAATTTGTTTTGGCGAATCGGACTGTGTTGTGGCTGCAGTGCTATTTTAAAAACAATATATTTTTTTATACTGGTAGCATCTTGACAGATGTAGTTGATTTACTTTAATTTTTCAATGATTTCTATTAATTCATATTATTCAACATTAATCAGCAATAAATCAAAAGGGTTTTAAAAGAAATATTAAGGGACACGACATTTTTTTGGCCAATTCATATAAGAATAAAACACCGGTAAGGTAAATTTATAAAGTTACATTCGGTTGTATGAAAAAATGTATGTAGGAAAAACGTTGATGAAGTTGATATTTATACCCGTTACTCGTAGAGTAAAAGGGTATACTAGATTCGTTGAAAAGTATGTAACAGGCAGAAGGAAGCGTTTCCGACCATATAAAGTATATATATTCTTGATCAGGACCAATAGCCGAATCGATATGACCATGTCCGTCTGTCTGTCCGTCCATCTGAACGCTGTGATCTCAGGAACTACAAAAGCTAGAAAGTTGAGATTAAGCATACAGACTCCAGAGACATAGACGCAGCGCATGTTTGTCGATTCATGTTGCCACGCCCACTCTAACGCCCACAAACCGCCCAAAACTGCCACGCCCACAATTTTGAAAAATGTTTCAATATTTTTTAATTTTTGTGTTGGTCTTCTAAATTTCTATCGATTTGCCAAAAAACTTTTTGCCACGCCCACTCTAACGCCCACAAACCGCCCAAAGCTGCCACGCCCACACTTTTAAAAAATGTTTTGATATTTTTTTCATTTTTATATTGGTCTTTTAAATTTCTATCGATTTGCCAAAAAACTTTTTGCCACGCCCACTCTAACGCCCACAAACCGCCCAAAGCTGCCACGCCCACACTTTTGAAAAATGTTTTGATATTTTTTCATTTTTGTATTAGTCTTGTAAATTTCTATCGATTTGCCAAAAAACTTTTTTGCCACGCCCACTCTAACGCCCACAAACCGCCCAAAGCTGCCACGCCCACACTTTTAAAAAATGTTTTGATATTTTTTCATTTTTATATTGGTCTTCTAAATTTCTATCGATTTGCCAAAAAACTTTTTGCCACGCCCACTCTAACGCCCACAAACCGCCCAAAGCTGCCACGCCCACACTTTTAAAAAATGTTTTGATATTTTTTCATTTTTATATTGGTCTTGTAAATTTCTATCGATTTGCCAAAAAACTTTTTTGCCACGCCCACTCTAACGCCCACAAACCGCCCAAAGCTGCCACGCCCACACTTTTAAAAAATGTTTTGATATTTTTTCATTTTTGTATTGGTCTTCTAAATTTCTATCGATTTGCCAAAAAACTTTTTGCCACGCCCACTCTAACGCCCACAAACCGCCCAAAGCTGCCACGCCCACACTTTTAAAAAATGTTTTGATATTTTTTCATTTTTATATTGGTCTTGTAAATTTCTATCGATTTGCAAAAAAACTTTTTGCCACGCCCACCCTAACGCCCACAAATTGACAAAAACTGTCAGTGTTTAAGACTCTCCTTCGCACTTCCACCAGCTGAGTAACGGGTATCAGATAGTCGGGGAACTCGACTATAGCGTTCTCTCTTGTTTTATTATTATACCCGTTACTCATAGAGTAAAAGGGTATACTAGATTCGTTGAAAAGTATGTAACGGGCAGAAGGAAGCGTTTCCGACCATATAAAGTATATATATCCTTGATCAGGATCAATAGCCGAGTCGATTTGGCCATGTCCGTCTTTCCGCCCGTCTGTGTGTCCGTCCGTATGAACGCTGAAATCTCAGGAACTATAAAAGCTGCAAAGTTGAGATTAAGCATACAGACTCCAGGGACATAGACGCAGCGCAATTTTGTCGATTCATGTTGCCACGCCTACTCTAACGCCCACAAACCGCCCAAAGCTGCCACGCCCACACTTTTGAAAAACGTTTTGATATTTTTTCATTTTTGTATTAGTCTTGTAAATTTCTATCGATTTGCCAAAAAACTTTTTTGCCACGCCCACTCTAACGCCCATAAACCGCCAAAAACTGTCAAAAACTGTCAGTGTTAAAGACTCTCCTTCGCACTTCCACTAGTTGAGTAACGGGTATCAGATAGTCGGGGAACTCGACTATAGCGTTCTCTCTTGTTTTAAATTAGAAATCATAAGCAACTGCCTAGATAAAACTTCTCCTAATTAATTTTTAATCTAAAAGTTTGTAAAATCCAATCCGCTCGAAAAGCAGAGCTGCTTTTCTTTTTTTATTTCGCATGTAGGTACTTTAACATGTTGGTACCTCACCGTGTGCTTGTCCCGGTTGCTGTAGTTGTAATCGGATTATGATTATGTCGATGAAAATGAGGCGAGTATTATCACCAATTCCGCGTCCCACGTGCTTTATAAAGTGCATTGAAATTAAGAAGAACAATTAATTGAAGAACTGAAGATATACGCAGATGGAGATTAATACAGTTCAAATTGTTGTTACACCAGGGGCTAGGGAAAGAAAAGTGGGAAACCAAAACAATCCCTCAGTGCTGAGACTGAGATTGGGGTTGGGATATGGGAATCGGCATGGGTCGCTTTGGGATTTTCTCGCCTGGACATTTTGACTGATGAGCTGGCGACGTGAGCCATACAACTGACTTGCCGCCATTGGTGACTGCCGCTTTTTCTTCGGGTTTCACTACTAAACTAAATTTTCCACATCGTTAATTTATATTAATATGATTTCTGTGTCAACGGTCGATGTGCTCGCCGTCTAGAGCTCGCCTTAGCCGGTCAGGTCTGAGCTGTGTTGTCGCCTATGTTGACTCCCGCCGTGTATGACAAGGCATCCACGACGCCGATGGAGGTCGCCGGCGCAATATTTATCTAAATTGTTATTTTTCACACTCACGCAGTTCAATGAATTCGTGAAAATTACGTTTGGGACTTTGTGTTTGCTCGTCGCCAAAGTCATCCCCATCCTCCTGTCCTGTCGCGGAGCGTCGCTTTGATTCTTCAATCTACGAGCCGAATGGCTCTTTAAGCGCTTGGTTAAGTATATTGGCATAAAATTCAATTTTCCTGCTTTGTGTTAATCCTGTTATTAGCTGCCGTCCTGCTGCAGAATCCTTTTTACACACTCCCCTTAAGTGCCACGTGAATTGAATCACTATAGTTGAGATGGTGGAAAATTCGAGTCTGGAGCGAAAACAATCTTTTTTATGAGTTATGCTTGCTGCTGTAGAAAAAAACAAGATAGTCGCGATAGTCGAGTTCCACGAATATCTGATACCCGTTACTCAGCTAGTGAAAGTGCGAAGGAGAAATTTCAACACTGACCGTTTTTGGCGGTTTGTAGGCGTTAGATACCCGTTACTCAGCTAGTGAAAGTGCAAAATGATTTTTGGCAAAAGGAAATTAACTAGACTAACAAAAATGTGAAAAAATAGCAAACAAATTTTTTTTTAAAGTGTGGGCGTAGCAGATTTGGGCGGTTTGAGGGCGTAAGAGGGTGCGTGGCATAAGGATTTATTTGCAAATCGATAAAAATGTACAAGACATACAAAAATTTAAAATATCAAAACATTTTTCAAAAGCGTGGGCGTGGCGGTTTTGGGTGGCTTTTAGGTTTTGGGGAAGGCGTGGCAACATGGCCCTTTTACGATATGAGTAACGGGTATAACGACCACGTAGCCTTGATGTTAGTAAATGCTTTTGACTTTAAAAGATTTTTTTTATCGAACTTAAACGATAGAACTAAATTACGTAGTAAATAAGTCAGCAAGTGAGCATACATTAAAAATGGAATGATTCTTTGCAATCTGTAATATGAAATTGTTAAACTTTTACTTTGCTTGTCCTTAAATTGGTTAAATTAAAATAGTGTTTTAAAGTATTAGAAGTGATTCCCGATAAGGAGAGTAAATACTCTTAAATGAAAACACTGCTTTATGTGTTTATCCGCATAGTTTTGGTTTTATGATAGACATATCATTCATTTACTTAATGACAATTGGGCACCGATCTACGAATATAATATTCAGTTCTGGCGAGAATTTTTTTTCGGCATACATTTTTAATTTTCGCACACAAAACTATTTAGAAATCGAATCCACCCCGATAATGTAAAATAACACCGCCATTCGCCACAACTTTCTATACAAAGTCAAGAGGCTAGTGGAGGAAGAAGTCAACGTCATCGTTTAATTTAATTAGGCATCAAATGACCCAACAGCCGAGCTAAATCAAAACCAAATGGCCTGAAAGTGACCCAAGTGCAGGCGAAATTCAACCGCCTGGCTCAAAGGGCGGTCGCAACACTTTAAAACACAATTAAAAGTCAAAACGTCATTGTAAACGAAAGCCAGTGGACAACCCTCCGGGACCGAACAGCCGCCAATGAGGCGCCGTAGAGAAAGTGCTGATGTGGGATGCAGACTGGCACTCACTTTACATAACATTTAACAAAATTATAATGAGGCATAGAATGGATGTTTATCGGTTGGGGGCTGAGTCTTCTCCCCCCGTAGTAAGTAAATGTTAATGAGATTATGTAAGGAATACATTTTATTATTTGTTTGAAGTTTATCTTAAGATACATGTGAGTCCCGACTGCGCCTTATGTAATTTCTATCAGTGCGACGAGATAACCACATTAGGTGTCCATTAGTATGAATTCAATTACCGTCAAAGCTAAGTAGAGCAGAGGGAAACTATACGAAAATAAAATTCCTTTATATAATTACCGCGAAATGCACATATAGCCAATGTGGCTTATCTGTGCATTAAGGAACATTTTTCAGTGGATGTTCATAATTAAAGAACGAGCATATGGAACAAAATGTAAAAAGTGCTTCTTCGCAATTAAACCTTTTGCAGACAACAAATTCCTTTTTATTGTGAAAACATAAAAGCCTCAGCTTTTGCAGAAACTGTTTCTTTTTTTTTAGAATTAAATTATGATTTTATCACTGTTGACAAAATGTTACATGAGAAATATTGTTGTTAGGCATTCTTGATTTAATGTACTCTTTTTCTGGGTATATTAATACCTCCCTACAGTAAAAAGTTGCATTAGAAGCTAATTTTATGACCCAATCCATTTGTTTGATTTTCCTTCTACTAAATTTTCTCTGGTCTTATCTAATCGCATTGAGTGCGAAAATATTACTGAACCTTCTTATCGCAACCAGCACACACATTTAGCTTACCCAGGTTTCATGCATTTCCTATTTTCATTTTCAGCTTTTAGCTTACGGCCATAAAAATAAAGTAAAATATATTATGAAACTAAAGTAAAGCGGGTTGCTTGGCGATCAAAATGCGGGTCATTTCAATTCAATTGTTTCACTAATGCTGTGTAAACTAAACTATGAAATAGGAAAAGGAGAAGGGATGTATAAATATTCAGTTGCGTGGTAAAATACTATACATGCATTACATTAAACTTTTCATTTCCATTTGCAAAGACGTGTAGGTACTTAGGATTGGCCCAAAGTACAGCGAATGGATTTGCACAAACGAAAGAGAGCGGTATAGTTGAGTGCCTCCAATATTAGATACTCAGCACGTGGTGGCGTTTACACATATTGTTATTGTAGTTTGTGTGCGTTAAAGTGGGTATGGGCATCTTTTTTTTGCCAATTCGATAAAAATTAAGACAAATTAAAAAAATGTACAAATTTTTTAAATAAATTTGCACTATTTTGGCGTTTCCGGGATCTGCATGTCATTATTTTTTTTATACCCGTTACTCGTAGAGTAAAAGGGTATACTATATTCGTTGAAAAGTATGTAACAGGCAGAAGAAAGTGTTTCCGACCATGTAAAGTATATATATTCTTGATCAGGTTCAATAGCCGAGTCGATCTGGCCAAGTCAGTCTGTCCGTCCGTCTGTCTGCCCGTCCGTTCGTTTAAGCGCGATCGCAGGAACTATTAAAGTTGAGATTAAGCATGCAGACTCCAGAGACATAGACGCAGCGCAAGTTTGTCGATTCAAGTTGCCACGCCCACTCTAACGCCCACAAATCGCACAAAGCTGCCACGCCCACACTTTTGAAAAATGTTTTGATATTTTTCATTTTTTTATTCGTCTGCTAAATTTCTATCTATTTGCAAAAAAACTTTTTGCACGCCCACATTTTTGAAAAATGTGTTGACATTTTTTTTACACTTTTATTCTCACGATTTGCTAACGCCCACAAAAGCTGCCACGACCACATTTTTAAAAAATGTTTTGATATTCTCTCACTTCCAATAGCTGAGTAACGGGTATCAGATAGTCGGGGAACTCGACTATAGCGTTCTCTCTTATTTTAGTTTATAGTTTTTAAAACATAAGCGTTTATACGGACTAACGCGGCTAGTTATACTGATAAAGACTATATTTACATAGTAGGCATATTTTTAAGCAGATGTAGTGTGATTTAAAAATCTGTAAAAAAATCTTGACAACCGAGTATTATAACAAAATAATTAAAGTATATAGCATAAAACTGAAACACTGTTCATCCAAAAAGCTTAAAACAGAAATTCGATATCAATAATGCAACGATTTTCATGGGTCTTCGCTTCTCGCAACTTAACACAGACAAATTCAAATGCAATTTCACGGCTATTTGAATGGGACAAGACAAAAACATTTTGCTATAATGAAATAAATGAGCGCAATTTTCAATTTGCCATGCAGATGAGTCGAGCCACAAAACGTAGTTGAGAGGGACCGTTTCCGACGGAAAGAGGCTGCACGAGCAACCTGCTTTGTGGCGGGGCTTTAAGCACAATGCACACAGTTTGAATGTATGTTTAAGGTATGAAGGGGCTAGTGAAGTGTGCCATGAAGTACGTCGCATGTGCAACAATTAGCGGTATTTCGAGTACACATCCCTCATCATATCTTTCACATTTACACGTAGCTCCCTGTGCCCCAGTGTACGTGACATTTTGGCATTGGCCGTTGCTCAATTTCAAGTGGAAAAAGTTAGCAAAGAAAGTGGGATTTACTGTCTCCATGAGTTTTACACTCAAAATATTTATATCAAATGTTGTTTATTCATTTTAATTGTAATATAAACCAAATGTATGTGATGAAACATGATGTTAGTCTTAACTAAATATATGAATGATCTAAAGTTTCCTCATTCTACACTTTTTATCAGAGTACGTCTTTGCCCTTTGGGCATTTGTGTATAAACTTGTAAACTTCCATATACACTTCGCACTCATACATATATGAATTCAAAATGCCATTTCCACGAAATATAGTACTCGACTCTAGCCTTAAATCCTGGTTGGTCCGGATTGTTATAACAAGATGTTTAGCACTGATCAAATTATTCCAATATTTTTTCTACTAAAACGCTTAAAGAGCTTATTGTTAAGAAGAATTAGTTATAATATTTGTTTTGGGGATTCTTCTTCTGAACCATTTACTTTTGAAGTTTTGGTATTCGATACAGTTCTTGAGTTTCCGCTGTTTACTCAAAAAAAGGGGTTTTGCAGTACACTATTCACACATTGTCTAACTTTTATTCATCCTTTTGGTGATACTTCTTTGTTCTCGGTTTAATTTTTACAGTCAAAAAGAATCTTGTCAGTCAACTGAATGAGTTTGGGATAGCACTTGGAATTCCCCTCTTTTTCAGGGGAAGCTCAACAAATGTACATCTAATTAGCCAAGAGAGAACCGTTTCTGTTATGCCCCTTTCCGCTTTCTTATTTTTTTACCACTGGGCGTTTGAAATGGCTTCAAAAAAGGCAAACTGTCTCTGCACCTCCTTGCATCATCCTTAAGATGGGCAAACAAACAAGAAATAAAACTCGCGGCACTTGAATCCTTAGGAAAATCAAAAACAATTAAAGTTTGTTCAAGAAAAACAGCATACAGAACTCATCATGCCTCACATACTCGCAACCACACATATTCCCATGGCACGGTCATGTGTGTAAACATTCCGCTCACCGACCCACTTTACCGCACACACAGTCACCGCAATGAGCAGATAACGTTGCCTACTTTTGCGCGCTATTCGCCAACGCAAACAACTTTTGCGTGACGTCGCTCGACGTTTGCTTCTACACTCCTTTCCCATTCCCCCTTTCCCCCACCTTCCTCCCTACGCCCCCATCACCCCTAATCTTTTACTGGTTTCCCGCAGCCCCACCGATAAATAAATTTGAACATTTGGTGTAAATGTAAATAGATTGTTCTCCCCCAACCACTGTGTTCTAACGTGGTGTGCGTGTTTAAGGGTGGTGATGTTGGGGGGTAGTGCAGCCGGCGGACTTGTGAGGGCCAAAGGGTCGCTCATTTGCGGCCTGGTCAAAGCGGCGCCAGGCAGACGTCCAAGGAGACAGAACTCTCTTTCGCTCTCACCGTGCCACCTCACTACAACGCCACGTATTCGTTGGAAATGTAAAAAAATTAAAACGTTTTGTGGCCCTTTTGATTATGAAGTGTTCAGATGGCCTTGACGCACTAATGGAATGTGAAAGCTTGATCGCAATTGAGACTTTTTAACTCTCTGGCAGTTAAACACATTAAGTGTGCATGTGTGTGCAACGCGTACAGAAGTAACCACTTGTTGAATACCCCTAGTTGCCTTTATCCATGAGATGCATGTATCTAACTTACTAGTAATAACTATTAAACCATTAGTGTTTTTATAAAACCTTAAAATAAAAACAAAACGAAGTTGAATTTTCAAAACTTATATGTCGACCTTCTTTCTGTATATATACGTTTTGCCAAAAGAATCTTTATTTTTTAGTATTCAGATGTGTAAGGCACTACACACTTGAAGGAAATCTAATCCGTGTGGCATCCTACAAAGATTATATGAAATTGCTATTATTCGCAGTGCGCGATTACTTAACGGTTTTTAAACCAATTCCTTGTAGGAAAAAGGGTATACTAGATTCGTTACCTTTTACTCTACGAGTTACGTGTATAATTTATAAACATATCGAAATCTTCAGTATGCAAAAAAAAAAAAAATATCTGGCTGCAATCGCAAACATTGCCATTCTCTAAAAAGCCTTTTATTGATAGTTAACTAAAAGTATTCTAACAATTCAGTTCTACTTTACACTATCAACGGTAAAGACGTGCTATCGGAAGAGCTCCGGTAAATCCACCAATCACAAAAACAAAGTTCTACCAAGTTTGGTAAAAACAAATAAGCGCACAAAGAAGATCTAAGAAAAAAGCACAAAAACAAGTATACAGGAAAACAGTTACACAAACGCAAGTGTACCGGGCAGCAGCCCAAGCACAAACGAAATGACGAAACCGCCTGACTTAAATTACCCCGCACTTTGTGGCAAGACCCCCATAACCGAATCGAAGTTTATAACTATCACTAGAACAGACACCAAAACATTTGAAAACGTATCACCATTTGTGATTAAAAAAGTAATTGACTTTACATGCGGAAGCGAAGTAGAGTCATGTAATAAAACTCGGAACGGAACCTTATTAGTGAAGACCAAGAACCTAATACAAGCTAGTAGGCTACTGAAACTAACAGCTTTCCATGACTTTACCGTATCCTCATCTGAACATCAATCCTTAAACTATTCAAAAGGTGTTATTTACTCCAACGAACTACGCAACATTGACGAAACGGAAATATTAGAAGAACTTAAACACCAAAAAGTTATTAACATTGAAAAGATTCGTATGTTTAGGAACAACGAGCTGCAGGAATCTGGACTAATAATTGTCACTTTTGGATCAACTATTCTACCAGAAACAATGATGATCGGATATGAACGAGTTAAGGTTCGACCCCATGTCCCTAACCCACTCAAATGCCGCAACTGCCTCCGATTTGGACACCCTTCTAAAGCCTGTAAAAGCCATAAAGCCTGCAAGAACTGCTCGGCAGAAGAACATACTACAGAAGACCAGGAATGCGACAAGCCAAAATTCTGTGTAAACTGCAAGTACGACATCAATGACCAATTCAACCACAGCCCCCTAGATAAATCATGCCCCGCTTTTATAAAGCAAAAAGAGATAACAACAATTAAGACTCTTGAAAAAGTGGACCATAAAACCGCAACAAGAATATACAATCTTCGACATATCCATCAGCCTACTCCGTACTCCAAGATAACTACTGCTCAACAACCTGAAAAAATAATGATGCCAACACAACAGAATGACAAATCCCAAGGATCTACACACAAAAACCCTAGCGCACACCAACTCAATCGCCAAATAAGATCGTACAGCGACATCATCGACACCCAGCCCAGTACCTCATCGAAGTCAATAAACCCAAGAAAAGAATTCGTCGACGAAAAAATGGATACCGAAACTTCAACAGCCCCCAAGATGACCCACTCTAACAGACTAATTCCAGAAACTGATCGTAAACTTAGAAGCCAAGTTAAAGATAAGTCTAAACCTATTGCAAAACCCTCTTTAAAAGCCAAAAACAAAACCGAAAAAATTAAACCTAACTCCTTAAGTCTGGCAGAAGAATTAAGTAAAATAGCCAATAACAACAGCTCCGAAGAAGAGCTCTAAACACTTATTTATAAAGTTTAATTCTCATTTCATTTGCATTTTCCCTTTACATAAGTATTTTTGATGATATTAATTGTTCAATGGAACTGTAACGGTTACCTAAATAATTACGACCAACTCCAATCACTATTAAAATATTATAAGCCAAAAGCCATATGCCTGCAAGAAACCCATCTTCACTCCCTTCATAACATCCCTATCCCTATCAACTTCACACTTATACACGAAAACACGTCAAATAACACTCACGGAGGAGTAGCAATACTTGTCCACAACTCTATCCAATATGAATCTCTAACTCTAAGTAACGACTTCGATGCGGTTGGAGTACTTCTGCACTCCAAACAAAAAATACGACTTATATCAACGTATATTGCCCCAGACAAAAAAGTTGAATTACACAATTTAGAAAACATGTTTGGAAACCCTAACGACAACACTATTATAACTGGCGACTTCAACAGCTGGCATCAGAGCTGGGGATCGCCGAATAATAACAAGAAGGGCAACACTATTTTTAAATATGTTAGCCAGTCAAACTTAATAACAATTAACGATGGATCTCCCACTCACTTCTCAACACACCATACTATGACACATGTAGACCTAACAATTATAACTCCAAACCTTTTCACTTTCACTAAATGGAAAACTGACCACGATCTCTACGGAAGTGACCATTTCCCAATCCACATTTCCCTCTTTGAAAATGAGGTAACGGGAACGAACCACCGATTACCCAAGTTTAAAGTAGACTCTGCGAATTGGCCCCTCTTTACATCTCTAACGTTGACATACCACATTGAAAAACCAATTGGCAACCAAGTTAACCAAGAAGCCGCCAACATCATTAAGATTATTCGGCAAAGTGCCAACATCGCAATACCCCAAACAAACCCAATCTTTAATAAAAAACACACTGTGCCTTGGTGGAGTAAAACTCTCGACCAATTAAAAAGAAATAAAAACAATTCATGGTACAAATTAAGAAGGTGTATTAACATCGAAAACATTATACAGTTTAAAAAGCCAAGGCTTTACTGAGAAGAGAAATAAAGCAAGCAAAACGTAGCTCACTCCAAAACTTCACTGCGGAAATTAATCCCAGCTCATCTCCTTCAAAGATTTGGGCAAACATCAACACCTTTTGTGGCAGAAAGATTAGAAATGACATTCACTGCATAACCTCTCCCACTATTCCTACCCTAAACATTATTGATAAAAAAACCATCGCCCAAATTTTCGCCACCCACTGGTCAGAATCGTCTTCCGACTCTAATTTCAGCGACTCTTTTCAAGCAAATAAGACACGATCAAAAGCTATAATCCCCACCTACGAAACATCATCAGAGTCATTTTTGATAGAAAATAAATCTCATACATAGAATTTAGAGCAGCACTAAATAGCCTTAAAGGGAAGACCCCAGGGCTTGACCGGATTTCATATCCCATGTTAAAAAACATCAGTTACCCTGTATCACTCCGCCTTATAGACTTATTAATAACATTCTCGATAGCCACATTCCACAGCATTTTAAGAACAGCACAATACTACCAATCCATAAACCCAACACAGCCAAAATATCCATAAACTCATATCGACCGATTTCTCTAAACCCTTGCATATCTAAGGTACTAGAAAAAATCATAGCAAACCGACTATGGTGGCTTGCGGTTAACAGCAAACTTCTCGATAGTCGACAACTCGGATTTCGGAAGGGAATGTCAGTATCTGAGTGCCTAACTCTGTTAGATTACCAGACTACAGCAGCCCTATCCACTAGAAGCCACCTATCAGTCATAAGCCTTGACTTTGAAAAAGCCTATGATAAAATTGGAATACACAGTATAATCGACGAATTGCATAGATGGAAAATCGGCCCAAAAATACTGAATTTTATAAAAAACTTCCTGACCAACCGTAAAATTAAAGTCCAAGTCAGCAACGAATTTTCAGACAACCAACCACTCTACAATGGGATTCCACAAGGTTCCCCATTATCAGTGGTTCTATTTTAATAGCCTTCAACAAACTCTGTCGTACCATCGAAGTCCATAGGGGCTTCCAGTTCTTCTCCTACGCAGACGACTTCACTATTGTAAAGAAAATAAACAAAAACGTAAATTCCTTGCAAATCAATCCCCTTTTCAAAGACATAATAAAATGGTGCGAGTATTCTGGAGCGAAACTCTCGATTCATAAATGCCAGCACCTACACATATGCAGAAAACACAGATGCAACTTCGAGATCAATTCTCAGGCTTACCCCCTTATCCAAACTAACTCCCTTAAAATCCTTGGATTAATAATCTCGAACAAATACAGGTGGAAAGACCACATAGAGTCATTGGCAATTCAGATCTCCAAAAGATTAGATATTATAAAATGGTTAGGGAACCAACGACTCAACTGCGACTTCAGATCTCTAGTAAGTACAATAAATGCCCTCTTAATGTCTAAAATCGACTACTGCCTACCGTTTACGGGAATTGCCCAACCTCATACCTAAAAAAACTGAAAACGCTCTACCACGCTGCCTTAAGGTTCGCTTTTGGTGCCTTCCGCACCACACCTATTAATAATCTTCTCTTTGAAGCTGAAATTATGCCAATAGAGTTAAGACTTAGTCTGACATCTGCAAGAATATGTAAGTCGTTCCATTTTGCAAACAACACTCCTCTTCAAAGCGTCCTACAAAAAATTAAAAAATCTAGACGAAAACCCAGAATTCCTTCTATCATACACAGAGTATCCAAATTTAGATACGAAAATGGTTTATTCATTCCTCCTTTAAAATCAGGAAAACAAAAAACTCCCCCATGGTCTTTTTCAAAAGACACAATAAACTTAACTTTACACTACACCTTAAAATCCTCCACCCCACCAGAAGTATTTCAAAGAAAGTTCCTCTCCCTCAAAGAACACTATAACACCTACACATTCATTTACACAGATGGATCGAAATCTACAAAAGGAGTCTCTTACAGCATTACGACTGACACACACGTTATCAAATCCACTCTCCTACCAGCACATAGCACTATATACACGGCAGAAGTGGCAGCCATTTATGCTGCCTGCCAATACGCGGAAAGCCAGAAGCAGAGATTTATTGTCTGCTCTGACTCGCTGTCATCACTACAATCAATAGGCAATATTAATAATCAAACTTTTTATACGTCCCAAATCAGGGACATCCTTAACCGATGCCAACCAAAAATAATATTATTGTGGATCCCAGGCCACACAAATATTACTGGAACGACACGGCAGATTTAGCTGCTAGGGAAGCTCATATCTTCCCACAAATATTCGAAATCAATAAAATTATAAAGATACACAAATATATATTAAACACTTATTTAAAAAAGAATCCATATTAATATGGGAAAATACATCGGAACACTACAAATACATCAACCCCAACAAACATCAATTAAAAACTATAATATTACTCCACAAGACAACATCAACCGCAAAGATATGGTGAAATTATAAGACTAAGGTTCGGACACACCAAATACACAAAAGAACACTTATTTAACAAGCAACCTGCACCCCAATGTGGGCTCTGCAACGCCAGTATCACGATACGCCACATTTTTCTAGAGTGTCCTCTTTTTGAGGCGGAAAGAAAGAAGTTCCTACCAGCTAACCCAATTGATTCCCTATCCCCAAGTACCATGAATATCATCTCTTCCTGAAATTCCTAAAGGCTACAAACTTATATCACTTAATGTAAACATATACAATACTTTTATTCTAACCAATATCTACTCATATTACTATTAATACTCAATTTAATGTAAATCCAAGTATGTAAATATAGCTTAAGGCCTAGTAGCTATAGCTTAACAATCGGTTAGAGGTAATTTGTAATTGCCCCGGAACCAGAGTATAAATAAATAAAAATAAAATTCTAACAATTGCTGAGAAGAGGCGGCTACGAAGGGCTTGTCAATTGTCAAGCAAGATGAAGCTTTGAAGACCGTTATAATTATATAAAACAAGAGAGAACGCTATAGTCGAGTTCCCCGACTATCTGATACCCGTTACTCAGCTAGTGGAAGGGAGAAGGAGAGTCTTAAACACAGTTTTTGGCGGTTTGTAGGCGTTATAGTGGGCGTGGCAGAAAGTTTTTTGGCAAATCGGTAGAAATTTACAAGACTAATACAAAAATGAAAAAATATCAAAACATTTTTCAAAAGTGTGGGCGTAGCAGCTTTGGGCGGTTGTGGGCGTTATAGTGGGCGTGGCAGAAAGTTTTTTGGCAAATCGATAGAAATTTAGAAGACTAATACAAAATGAAAAAATATCAAAACATTTTTCAAAAGTGTGGGCGTGGCAGCTTTGGCGGTTTGTGGGCGTTAGAGTGGGCGTGGCAAAATTTTTTTTGACAAATCGATAGAAATTTACAACACCAATACAAAAATGAAAAAATATCAAAACATTTTTCAAAAGTGTGGGCGTGGCAGTTTTGGGCGGTTTGTGGGCGTTAGAGTGGGCGTGGCAGCATGATTCGACAAACTTGCGCTGCGTCTATGTCCCTGGAGTCTGTATGCTTAATCTCAACTTTCTAGCTTTTGTAGTTCCTGAGATCTCGACGTTCATACGGACAGACAGACGGACAGACGGACGGACAGACGGACAGACGGACAGACGGACGGACAGACGGACATGGCCAAATCGACTCGGCTATTGATCCTGATCAAGAATATATATACTTTATATGGTCGGAAACGCTTCCTTCTGCCTGTTACATACTTTTCAACGAATCTAGTATACCCTTTTACTCTACGAGTAACGGGTATAAAAACACACACAGAATTGCATAATAGCACACTAATGACTTTAAAATCTCTTAAGTCCAGAAAGCACCCAGTTCAGCCGCAAAATTCAAACGTAAACCGACTTTTCAAAAGACGCTTTCGTCAGGCATCTTTGCGTGGGCAGATCCTAATAACATATTTTTAGAAAAGATGTGATATGATTTGAAATAAATATTTAAAGATTTATAAATACTTTAAATATATTCTTTTTAGATAATATATAATATGTTATTTAACGTTACAATTGATATGGGAAATAAAACAAATTCAAATAAATGGGTGGCGACAACTTTAAAAAAGGCTATTTTTCCTTCATGTGTTATGAAGTTATTTTGGTTTGTCTTCAATTATCTTGCTCTTATTGATAGAATACCTGACCTAGTGTAAAAACCATCTTAAATATCACTCGGTCGACGTCCATTACAGAGGATTTGTTTGTATGGGTATGGGTATTAGCAGCAGAAAATGTTTTCAGAAAAAACAAAAGTTTAAGTCAAAGGAACGACATTCAGAAACTCATATTTATATATACACTTCAGCAGCCCCCACATGAAAAGTGAAAACAAAGTATGTATAAATAATTATTATTTACACAGTGGCCGACGGAAACGAGAGAATTTATAGCACACATTTTGATTTAACGAGCCAGAGCGATATGCAACTTATATGAAAGGCAGCTTTTAGTACCGCCTGGACTCTTCATCGCCATATTTACTAACGCAGTCTTCGCGTCGCGTCTCGCTTCAGTAGTTCAAGAGTGGCTAATTGGTGTCATTAAAAAGTTGGAGGCGGGTCTTTAAAACATGTATACAGCATAGGCAAATATTATGCATACGTCACGACGATGCGTTCGTGTTAGGAAGATGAATAGCCGGCTGAACGCCATGCCTGGCGCTGTTTTACAATGTTAATGTAATCAAAGTTTAACTTCTGCCTGATTTGTGATTAAAAAATTATAAACTTTCCAAACAAAAAAATTATAGTCCCACTGCAGGTAAGCGCTGAAAAAATAAACACAAATTACAGGAAGGTTGCTATGAAAATTACCATTTATATTACAGAACAAAGTTCAATGAAGCGCTATTAATTGGAATGTCCTAGATAGAATGGCAAGTTGGGTAAAAAGTTTGAAGGAGGATGGATATGACGCCGTGCAATAACGTCTAAAATCTGCTTTTGATGGTTCGCGATTTGCACCTAGGACAGTGGCTCTACGGATAATTGTTATTTATGGCGCATCACGGGTCTGCAGAACTGGCAAGGCAGTTCAATGAATCTTATGGAATCGCGCAATGTCATTTGCATTGACGGCCGGCCTCTATATCTGTTAATGAGTTGCGGAAGGTGTGTCATTTAAGTGGTGGGCATAATCAGCCGCTCTTTCGGATTGTTAGACGGATAAATTGATAAATTGAACAAGTATTTGACGTATGTCAAAAATATTTTGGCCACGCCCACTCTACTCCCATTAACCGTAAAAAGCTGTCACGTCCACAAATTAAAAAAAGTTTATTATACCCGTTACTCGTAGAGTAAAAGGGTATACTAGATTCGTTGAAAAGTATGTAACAGGCAGAAGGAAGCGTTTCCGACCATATAAAGTATATATATTCTTGATCAGGATCAATAGCCGAGTCGATCTGGCCATGTCCGTCTGTCCGTCCGTCTGTCTGTCCGTCTGTCCGTCTGTCCGTCTGTCCGTCTGTCCGTCTGTCTGTCTGTCCGTCCGTATGAACGCTGTGATCTCAGGAACTACAAAAGCTAGAAAGTTGAGATTAAGCATACAGACTCCAGAGACATAGAAGCAGCGCAAGTTTGTCGATTCATGTTGCCACGCCCACTCTAACGCCCACAAACCGCCCAAAACTGCCACGCCCACACTTTTGAAAAATGTTTTGAAATTTTTTCATTTTTGTATTAGTCTTGTAATTTTCTATCGATTTACCAAAAAACTTTTTTCCACGCCCACTTTAACGCCCTCAAACCGCCCAAAGCTGCTACGCCCACACTTTTGAAAAATGTTTGGATATTTTTTCATTTTTATATTGGTCTTGTAAATTTCTATCGATTTGCCAAAAAACTTTCTGCCACGCCCACTATAACGCCTACAAACCGCCAAAAATTGTGTTTAAGACTCTCCTTCTCCCTTCCTTTAGCTGAGTAACGGGTATCAGATAGTCGGGGAACTCGACTATAGCGTTCTCTCTTGTTTTTTGTTCAAATGAATCTATATAGCTATATGATTATGTAAATCCAACTACTGGATAACTATACTAATACTGTGCTAAAAGGACGGTGTACAGTAATGAAGTGATTTGATAGGAAAAAAATAATTACTCATATATACTTGTATGTAAGCCGGTAATATGTGCATGCGCGATTTTTACTTTTATACTTTGGTCCCCTTAGGTGGACCAAAAATGTTTATTTTCTCTAGCTCAAGCTCTAGATCAAGTTTATACTAATATTAAGTAATCGCCCCCTTTCGACCCCCAATTCACATTAAAGGAAGTGAATAGTACATAAAGCGAATTGTAAGAAATATACATAGAATGAACAGCAACCTCGGAACTAGAAGGGCATGCCCTAATAAATGTAAATACGCCAACTGGCTGACCAATCCCCTTCCCCAGTCCATGTGGAAAGGGGGGAAAATTGTTGGGGCCTGTCAACGAGCTTCTTGTGGTGATCGGCATCGAAAGAGGACGAGAATGTTGAGCAGCTGTCGACTACGGGGAGGACGAAGACTTTTTGCTATTGACATTTGACAAGTCGCGTGGGATGTTTCGGACCCAGAGGGCATGCGAGGGTGAGACCGAGGTACGCCTACTTAACTTTTTTCCCTCGTTCGCAGCCATGCTCCCTTTTTATTTATTATTGCCTTATAATATTTTCTCTTGTCTTTAGAATTTTTAAATAACCGCGGGTGCGATTTTTCTGCCCGGCTTAGAACCGTCATGATGGTTCGTGGCTGTGACGGGAATGCCTTGCTATGATGAAATTTGTGTGTTTAAACGTGTTAAAGTCGATAACGGTTCTTAAAATGTCAGTTGTGTTGTTCCCGTTTGATTTAATTAGAGGCATTGAATGCTTCGCCCGGGGACTTTAGGTTGCTGTTGTCAGGATTTATGAATTAATAGAGGGCGGTGGAAGGAAAGCTGTGTATGTAAGAGTCCTTTGGTGAGACCAATTTCTATTTTAAAATATATATATATATGTGTCTCATTTTTTTAACCGGTTTTACAACGTATACTTGTATTATACGGAAATGAATTGCTGGTTATATTTACGCCCCACCTGTGATTTATCTAAAACAAGATCATTAAGAAATTATCCGAACCGTCGCTAAGTGGATCCCGAAAACTGCCTCGACCATTGAGTTCTCTTTTGTTCAGCTGCCAATGATTTTCTAATGTAAGTAGAGTAGGTCTTATGCATTCTACTTCATAAAGAATGGCAACAAATTCGAAAAACCCCATTAAATTACATTGATACTTGCAGCTGTATATACTATACACATATATGCAGCATGTATGTACATATATCTTTATACATTATTTACATTAGTGCAATTAGGTGCCTTAGGAGAACTTCTTCATTGACCTTTGAATAAGGCGAAACGTCGAGTGCAATGATCGTTTTAATAAGTCAAAACAAAACGACAAAGGACCAACCAACTGTTGATGAGCAACATACAAGCGCCGCTAACGGAAAAAACTTCGCTTGTCGGAAACTCATCTTCCGGAACTGTAAGAAGCTATCGGCTAAACAATTTTCCCCTTCTTTTTCAGCTCTGTCTTCTGTTTTTTCCTCCTGTTTATTGTTTCCATGCTTTGGCTAAAAGAGGTGGGGCACGCAAATGCTTACGCTGCCGACGGGTGATTTACATAATGTCGACAACATGCGGCTTGTACTACCTCTATTTCTTGTTCCCATCCCTTGCAACTGAGTTGCCAGTTTAAAAATATTAACTGTCAATTTGTATTTGGCAACACTTGGCTGAAGAGGAATTAGTGGGGAAAGCAAATAAGAAGGGAAGGGCGACTTATTTTCAATAAGAAAACTTTTTTCTTGGTTGAATAATATTAAACAAACAATGGTCGTTTTCTTTGATGCAACGATGCTCCATCTTAAATTACTATTAAAGCACACTGGCGTGTGTTACATCCATCAGAAACACTAAACATGTTTCCAGAACATCAAAATGCCACTACACAGAAAGATCTTTCGTTTCATTATGAAGGTAGCTGATTTGGCTTGGGGCCCTCAGGGTCGGTGACGATCCCTCTACCTGTTTATTGAATATAGTACAAATCCCAATTCGGTGTTTGAATAAACGGTTACAATTGTAGCAGTGACCCCATGACTAATAAACAATTTAAGGTATCATAACATATTTTGTTGTTCTAAGGGGTTTTTGCATCAAAGTTGTGCCTAACTTGTCTGCAATATTGCAGCAATTATTAAAATCCCTTTGATCTAAGCCAAACAAAAGAAATATAAGTCAAATAAAAACCACATACACACATTTTGTGGGAGGGAAGCTCGCAACATTTGAATAAGCAAAATAGCTTTCCTAGCAACATTTCATTATCTGCCGACAATAGTTTATCATGAGATAAAGCCCTTCCGATAAGGACATAAGCACTGTGATAACCAACAGCAACAAGAGCGTGGACAAACAGACGATAATAATAATAACAGTATACAACTCACTCAGTCAATCGGAGTTGGTAACAAAGGAGCTGGCGACAGCCATGTGGAAAGTCAGCCGCAGTCGAATGCAGGCCGTCGCGAGCAACATGCGTCACATGTACTAATCAGGCTTCTCACCCACCCCTCACTTAGACCCCTGTGGGTCGGGCCGCCCATTTGGCTCAATACCTCCCTCTGGAGTTGAGCCTGAGCACGTGGTGTTCATGTCTAGGAACTCCGAGGCACAAGCCACCCCGTTGGGCAAATATGTGTGGTGGGGTTGGAACTGCATCTATGTGTGTATGTGTGGGCTAGCCTGGGATTTCGTGCAGTGAAGGGTATATTTGTTTTACGTTAAGACCTATGGGAGCTAGTACTTTTTTTAATATTGTCGGAGAACGTAGAGGAGCATCATTCCAAATCCATAATATTTCTCAAATATAAAATGATAGTTATGTGGTCGAAAACAAACCCTATTCTAGTTTTGCTATGATAACTATACAAATAATACAGACACTAAAACTACACTTTAATGTGTCACCGTCGGGTACTCATATTAATTACATTTCGCTGTTAATTTTTCGTAAAATTCCAGATGTAAAAATGGTTTATGGTTTAAGTTACTTTGTACAACCAGCTATTGCAGGTACGGACTGCATTATCAATATGCAGGCATTAATAGGATGACAGGACCCCACTTAACATAATCCTCTAATATCAGGGGTGCCACCTTAATCCTTTGGAAAGACGAAAATTAGCACTCTGACTCAGAAATCCACTCCGCTTTTGAGCATTTTCAGTTGCTCTCCATTCGCCAGTCTGTTTTGACTCAGGCTCTCGTGCGGGTGGAAGCTCCAGCCCCTCTGCTGGGTGGACTTGTTGCTCGACTCGACTCCCATCGGCTAGGCTTGTGATTCGTCTTTTGTCTACACTCGGGTCGGCCGATGGCAACGCTTCGTTCCTGCAGCCATTCCACAAGTGGCCGTCATCATCAGCGTTTCCGCGTTTCCGGTAATCGTTGTGCGCTCCCGAGATACTTGGTTCGAATTGTGCGGAAGTTTTAAAAAATACTATTGCTTAGAGTTGGAAAGCAAAAAGGGTTAATAGCCAGAGCATCAATATAAATATTTAACAAAAATGAAATGTATCACGAATTGTGAGAGTTGTTGAAAAGTGCATTTAAATACTTTAAAACATAGTGGATAAATTAAATTAATTACATGTAAGTTGACAAACCAATTTAACTGGCTTAAGAGCATTCTTAGGTCCGCTAAATACCATTACAAAAATTTGATTATGTATTTTTATTATTGCGCGAACGTCAAATTGGTAAACATACCTTATAGATCTGCAGATGTGTGTCTCGGTAAACAGCCCATTAATTAGAAGAAGCTAACACAAACACCAGTTAATTATAATTGAAAGCATCAAACTGACTTTGCCTATTTTCAAAAATCTGCAGTCATTCTGGCTACATTTACAAAATTCCCTATGCACTTGTCAAATGCAGTATACGTTGTTTTAACTTAGCATCCGCCCACACAGAAAAGGCAAACAAATACTCACAAAAGTATGCTTTATTTAATAGAAAGCGTAATAAATATTACACAAGACCAGGTGCTGGTTGCATAGCTGAGATCCTCAAACCACCGCCTACCGCTAAAGAAAGAAAGTGAGATTTTCAGTTAGTTCTCGGGATAAAAAAATCAAAGTATTTTATTTGATAATCTACTGTTTGCAATACGAATAAATAATAATAAATATATAAATACAAATTTACATTTTTCAAAAGTATGCGATTATACTTTGCCTTAAACAAACTTTTAAGTGGAATTTATAAATCTGGCATTTGACTAGACCACCGCTGTGTTAAGCCATGCCATTTTTCTCGACATTTCCTAAGAGGCACCAAAGAGGTTGAAGTCCAAGGAGCTGTTGTCGTTAAATAATAGCGACACTTTTGTTTCATTCAACACCAACGACGGACTAAATGCACTGCAAAGTACGCGGTTTCTATTACAACAAAGTCAATGTACATTTCCCGTTCCGCGTATTCCTCAGCCTGTCCCAGGCTTTAAACGCTGCTGCAGGTTCCGGGTCAAATGCTGGTAAGCCAAAGGGCATAACCATAACAACGACAATGCGGCAAAAGCGTTTCATCGGTAAATGTTTTTTATACTCCTCAACTCTTGGCAAAAAGGGTATATTGTATTCGTGCAAAGGCGTGTAGCAAGGGGTAGATGCATTCACAAAAAAAATAAAAATTAAACCATATAAACGAGAAAACTTATCGATGGTTAACCAAAATACACATTTTGATCGTGATCAAGAATATATAAACTTTATATGGTCGGAAACGCTTTCTTCTGCCTGTTACATGCTTTTAAACGAATCTAGAATACCCTTTTACTATACGAGTAACGGGTAACGAGTAACAAGTAGCGCTCTGATGCTAGAACGTTTTAAATTTTTTGTTGTACATTTAACGACTAAAAGCAGTCATGCCATATTTTTGGAAAAATGCATAAATCTTCGGACAAGAATTAAAAAGACATCGTCTTTAAGAAGAAGAAGAAGCCGTCTCCGTTGATCGTATTAAACCTGCCGTTATGGCTTATAACGATGCCCCTATGAATGCCGAACCTGAGCTAAGTGGCTCCAGCCATGGATCTATGAGAAAAGACAAGTTCAGTATAACACACCGTGACGTCACCACTGGATAGGGACTACTGCGGCACCCCCTGTCGTAGAGCCACGGGTCCAAGCATCACAACATCTTTGTAAATCTTTTGCAAGGCATTAGTCAAAACACATGTGGAAAAATCATTGCTTTGTGTAACTATAGTACATACATTTTTTTCTCTATGTGCATTACTGTAACAGAAATGATGCACTTGACAATGCATTTATTTTACCGGTTAGATATTTATACCCGTTACTCTCAGACTAAAAGGGTATTCTAGATTCGTTAAAAAGTATGTAACAGGCAGAAGAAGGCGTTTCCGACCATATAAAGTATATATATTCTTGATCAGGATCAATAGCCGAGTCGATCTGGCCCTATCTGGTCTGTCCTAACGCCCACAAACCGCCAAAAATTTCAGTGCGGAAATTTCTCCTTCGCACTTGCACTAGCTGAGTAACGGGTATCAGATAGTCGGGGAACTCGACTATAGCGTTCTTTCTTGATTTTAAAAGAATGACGTATGCTGAATGTAATAATGTACAAGGCAATTTGCCATGTTTAAATTATACTCCAAAAATGTAATGGATATAGGACATAGACGTCATTTCGCCTGGCGTAGAGAACTTCAGTTTGAAACTTTATTAAAAACTGTGTGTTATAAAATGTACGAAACGTTATTTCTTTTACACATTCTTATACCCGTTACTACTAATGAAAAAGGTATCGTTAATAAGTATAATTGAAAAATATGTAACAGGTAAAATAAAGTATTTTCGACTCTATAAATTGTATACATAGACTTGATTAGGATCACTAGGTGAGTCGGGTTGGCCATGTCGTCTGTCCGTATGAACGCTGTGATCTCAGGAACGATAACAACTCTCTAGCTTTTTAGATTAAGCATGCAGATTCTGGCTGTCACGCTGCTTTAACGCCTACAACTGCCGATAATGGCCACGCCCACACCTTGGATAATATTTTGTTCCGTTTATCATTTGTCGTGCCAATTTCTATAGTTATGCCACAAAATTGTTTAAATTTCTTATTTGCACTCCCTCTAGCTAAGTAACGGGTATGCGATAGTCGAGACACTCCATATCTCTCTTTATATCTGGTACAAAGTAAAAGGGTTTACTAGATTGGTGCAAAAGTATGGAACAGGTTAACGGAATGTTTCCAGGCCGTAATTAAACGAATAAACCGTAATAATCGAAAACGTTTGCCTCTCAAGGATACAAGCCAAGCTTTAGTTTAATTAAACAAGTCAGAACATTTGACATTTAAAAAATGATATTATGAGACAGCTAGATACAAACTTTTTTAGTGAAGTAAATAGACACGCGCACAGTCAAATGCTGATAACAAAGGTGCTCGCAGATAAAAAGCAGTCAACAATAATCAAAGAAAATGATTTTGGCAATTTTAATCGAAAATTGACGAACTAATTAAGCAGAATAGCTTATTCAACGACTAAGCGAGTATAAATAATATGAGGCAAAAAATCTGTAGTTTAATATTCAAATATCAACAATATCAACAGTTTTTATACCCGTTACTCGTAGAGTAAAAGGGTATACTAGATTCGTTGAAAAGTATGTAACAGGCAGAAGGAAGCGTTTCCGACCATATAAAGTATATATATTCTTGATCAGGATCAATAGCCGAGTCGATCTGGCCATGTCCGTCCGTCTGTCCGTCTGTCTGTCCGTATGAACGTCGAGATCTCAGGAACTACAAAAGCTAGAAAGTTGAGATTAAGCATACAGACTTCCAAGACATAGAAGCAGCGCAAGTTTGTCGATTCATGTTGCCACGCCCACTCTAACGCCCACAAACCGCCCAAAACTGCCACGCCCACACTTTTGAAAAATGTTTTGATATTTTTTCATTTTTGTATTAGTCTTGTAAATTTCTATCGATTTGCAAAAAAACTTTTTGCCACGCCCACCCTAACGCCCACAAATTGTCTTCCATGTCTTGGGAGTCTGTATGCTTAATCTCAACTTTCTAGATTTAATAGTTCCTGAGATCTCGACGTTAATACGGACGGACAGACGGACAAACGGACGGACAGACGGACATGGCCAGATCGACTCGGCTATTGATCCTGATCAAGAATATATATTCTTTATATGGTCGGAAACGCTTCCTTCTGCCTGTTACATACTTTTAACGAATCTAGTATACCCTTTTACTCTACGAGTAAAACGGGTATAATAAAAATTGTGTTCTTCGCTTTTTGCGGGCGCTAGAGTTTGCATGGACGAAATATTTATTTCAGATGGCCGTAGCTAAAAAAACATTGTCAAAGTGTGAACTTGTAGAGTAAAAGGGTATACTAGATTTGTACCATCGAAAGTACAGTAGAGTCCCGTTATAACGACTTTTAAGGGACCGACGATTTTACGTCGATATACCTGAAAGACGCACTATCAGAAAGGTGGGAAAAATTTTTTTTTTGTTTATTTTATGGTTGCCTTGTTCGTAATATGTTTTAACATACAACCAATTAATTTTTTTAACATTTAATGCATTAAATCACATTCGGCGAATTTACTCATTAAGTTTTATTAAAAAAAAAGCTGAAAAAACTAGAAATATAACGGGACATCTTATGGAATATAGGCATGAGGTCTGCAAGCGCACGCTGTAAAAATTTTTGTGACGTCGGTCACTGATAGACACATACATTTCTAAGAGAGTCGTTTGATGCTTAAAATTGTGGGCATTATTTTGCTGTATTTTTTATACGGAACGTCGCAATATCCGCTTGAATTATGAAAAATCTCGTCGGTATAAGCAGTTTGTCGCTAAAAGCGGAGACGTACCAACCGGAGATCCTTTCATATAACTTTGTATGGGGACCAACGAAGCCATACAAAGCCATATTCTTGATGAGGATCAATAGATGATTCGAACTGGCCATGTCCGTCAGTCCGTATGAACGCCTCGATCTCAGGAACTATAAAAGCTAGAATGTTGAGATTAAGCATGCAGCTTTCAAAGACATAGACGCAGCGCAAGTTTGTTTTCAAATGTTGTCCACTATACGGCCACAAACCCCCCAAAACTGATATTTGCAAATACTACCTAGGATTTCCAGAAGGTTTTACATTTTGTGGAAATACATACGTTCCACTTTCTTCAAGATCCTGCGACTTATACGTACAGATATCATGGTTTTAACTGTTAGGGTTACTTAATTACTTGAAGTTATGTGTTGTAAAATTAATTATTTTTAATGTTTTTTATAGTCGAAAACTTTTGTTGCTCCACCGCAAAGCTTCAACAACCATGGATGCCACACAGCTAACGGAACTAATGGGCAGCCATGATTTTATGCAATTGCAACATCAATTGCATCACAATAACAATAATTACAACACAGACGGACACAATGGACTGTCTTCAGAATCGGCGGAGGGTAGTTCCCGACCCGTTCGTCGTGCCACCAGACGAACTTCACAGGTAGATCGTAAAAAGGCCAAACCAATGGGTCAATGATAATACCTTCAATTTTTGCTGCTTCTAGCTAAGCAATAATACTTATGACCTGGAGATGACAGACTCCAGTTCGCAAAGCGATGACACGAGCGGCGGAGGCGGCAGCAGCAACGGAGGTGGCAGCGCCACTAACACTGGGCATCCGTCCGGTGGTTCTCTGGGCGGTCAAGGGCCATCAAGCCGCGTCCGGGTCCAGCAAGCTGGCTTAGGAGCCTGTGCGTCCACTATTGCCGCAAACAGTGCCAGCTCCAACTCCTCCAATGCGAACGGCAACTCCAATAGGCGTCGGAAAGGAGCCCTGAACGCTAAAGAGCGGAATATGCGTCGTCTGGAGTCAAATGAACGCGAGCGAATGCGGATGCACAGCCTAAACGATGCGTTTCAATCGCTTCGAGAGGTCATACCACACGTGGAGATGGAGCGACGGCTGTCCAAGATCGAAACTCTCACGCTGGCCAAAAACTATATTATAAATCTGACACACATAATACTCTCCAAGCGCAACGAGGAGGCGGCGGCTTTGGAGCTGAACTCGGGGGCCGTTGGCGGGGTATTGCTCTCAAATCTTGCCTCGGAAAGTGGAGGCCCGGTAGCAAGTGGCATTGCTGCAAATTCCAGTGCCGCGAGTCTCTGCTTCGAGGACGCCCTGGCCAACGGTGGCGCATTCGACTGTGCCCTTTTGGCAGCCACTGATGGCAGCTTGCTGAACGCTGCCACAGTCACCGCGAGCCCCGCGATGCAGAGCATTCAATCACAAGCCATACACTTGCAGACACCGATGGAGCAGCAGCAGCAACAGCAAGCTAGCCATCTTCCGCACCACCAGCAGGCGATTCATGGCCATGGCCACCTAGGGGCCAGCATGAGCATTCAAACCCAGCAGCAGCCTACGCTGATACTAAATGGCGATACATCGGTGGGCCTGGGAGTTGGAATCGGGGTTGGTGTCGGAGTGGGTGTTGGGGTGGGCAACAATGCGCCGAGCTTTGCTGATATCAATGATAATTTTGACGAGCCCTTCCGAGAGTTTCTGTAAGCCATTCATAAGGCGTTGGTGCCGGGATTATAACAAACGGCATTGGAAAAACATTGCACACAAATATAAATACAGTAAAAAGCTCAAAACCGATATTTATGAACATCAGCGCGGTGGATTTACCGGCTTCAGTGTTCGAACCCTTGTGAGTTATTATGTTTTCATACAGTTGTGTCATTTATGAAACATTTTTGCAATAATCGTAACCAGCTAATATTGAATATTGAATTTACAATAAAAGAAGAAACGAATTTAAAATGTTGTATAGGAATAACTGAATAACATTGGTTTTCATAGCCCTTTAGAAAGTATTATAATTTTGGTAAATTGATTGTAAAGTTGTAAGGGAGCATGCTCGATACCATGACGAAAGTCATTATTAATATGCCTTCCTGGACGAATATAGGAAATCATGATTATCTGTCCGAGAGTCAGCAAGTTAGTATATATATATATCACTTTCCAAAGTGATTCATTTAAATTTCTGAGTGCTTTGATTGTTGCAAGTATAAAACACGAGAGAACACCATAATTGAGTGCCGCTACTATTAGATACCCATGTCGTAAATTAATGAAGATCGAGAGAATCAGCAGGCAGTAAATGTGCAGCTTTTTTATCTTTACCAAGCAGGACGGCCTTAAATTGCACACGCGGAGCCATTCGTTGCTCATTAGATGATTGGAATGATAATGGTCTGATTATACACATTTTTTTGTATTGCTAAGCTAAATAAAATATTTTTACACATTAATGGATACATTAACCATGTGGACGGCAGATGGACGCCAAAAACGCTAAGTTTGAACGTTTTAAAAAAATATTTTGATGAGCTTAGCAATACTCCATTAAGCCCAAAAAAATTTTTGAATCGATCCCTTAGAAAGTTGTAAAAGTGACGTAAACATTTAATGAAATGACGTTAGAAAGTAGTTTCACATCGTGTGCAATCTCCGAAGCCATCTCTTTGCAGTTTGATAAATTACTTGTTTCCGCTTGCTGTATCACTTTAAAAAGGTTTGATTAAATAGGGTAGGATATTTTTTATGATCTTCAAAAAGTTTGCACAAATAGTTATACCCGTTACTCGTAGAGTAAACGGGTATACTATATTCGTTGAAAAGTATACCATATAAAGTATATATATTCTTGATCAGGATCAATAGCCGAGTTGAACTGGTCATGTCCGTCAGTCCGTATGAACGCCTCGATCTCAGGTAAAATGATGAGATTAAGCAAGCAGCTTCCAGAGATATAGACGCAGCGAAAGTTGGTTTCCAAATGTGCACGCCCACAATCTTGCCAAAACTACACCTCTGAAATATATATACCTTTATATATATATATAATATATATATATTAAAAATAAACGGTTACTGAAAATAGAACTTATTGAAGTGCCAGTTGAAATAATCTTTTCAAATATCCAAAAATACGTATATTTTATATAAGACATTAAACTATTGCTAAGTTATGGAAAATATAAGTAGCGGAACTTAGTCGTGAAGTCTAGAATAACAGGTACTCATTTACGTTAAAACGAAAGAAAACTACTAAAAAGGCGTATTATGCTTAAAGTTATGGTTCAAGTTTTGTACATATGTATGTATATTTATTCTCTAGATCGATCTTAGATAATTTTATGTACATATATCGGAACAGATAGAGACTTAGCACTGACAAATTCATGTATTCTTGTAAATTACTAAAATTAAGAGCGCTTTATACCATTAATTCTTTTAATTGAACTAATTTTTAATTTAGTCAATCGGCCTTATCTCTGCACATATGTACATACATATATCATAGGATTTATATAGTGTGCATATGTATGATTGTGTGTAATAGCAGCAAAAACATGGAATCAATTACCGTTAACTAGCGGTCCTGCCGTCTGAGGGACGACGGTCTACAAAAGTGACGCCTCAATAAGTTAATTTACCACCCATGATCTTTTTAATGCACTTGAAACCTATCATGGATATAAGAGCAGAAAACGTGGTAGGCGGGGTGTGTGGGCGGACAGGAAAACAATTAACGCTCCGAAACTAAAATTGGCACACTTCCGTTATGGGCCGCCAGACTAAAGACACCGTATGTGTGAAAGGGACGCCGCTAGCATCGCTTGGACGGTAAACAGTAATAAAATAACGGTGCTCAGTGGGTGGCGAAGTCGGTTGAAACGACGAGAGGGAGCTTGTAAGTGTAATGGAGTGAGGTACACTGGGGTCTTAGCCATAATTAAGTGAAAAATAGAAGTTGGGGTGGCTTTCTCCTTTTCGGTGTCGAGTTAAGCTTGTTGATTATGTTTGATTAGTCAGGATTTCGTATTTTGGGTAGGTCGCAGGAAGTTAAGTTCTTCCACAAACATGTACACAGTGAGCAAGATTTGGAACTGCAGTTTCAAGACTTTCTATAACCGTACTTCCGCAAGGATGCAGAAAACCATAAATTCTCTGAACTAAACGTGTAAATTCTAGTAAAGCTTTTTACGTTCTCTGAAAATCCCTGTTAGAATTATGGCATTTTTATTTTGTATTCAATTTCCGATCGATGTATGTACCTGTATATAGCTAAAGTTACCAGTAAAAGATAGTTAAGGCGCAGAGTACACAGTTTCTTCAAGTTTAATTTGAATGTAGCCAAGGCTGTTGGAATTTGGTTTTCAATTATCTTTTTTTAACTCGAACTACAAATATTTTTTAGAAAACCTATTTATTCGTTTTGAATTTCGCATATAAATAATCATATATATAAACATGTACATAAATATATGTTTCATGCTTAAGTGAAAAGCCTAGTAAGAGCCTCTGGAAGTCTGCCAATAGGCAAAGATATCGAAAATAGTTCTGAGCGAGGTCTATAGAGCAATATTCTTAAACAGAGTGCTATTTTAATCGAACAGAAGCAAATGGGTAAAATTGAATTTTTTTACGATTACGCAAAATAAAACCGAAATATATTCGTAAATAAAAGATTGCAATATAGATGTTTAGCAAGCTCCCTAGGTGTGTAATGCAAATGATTTTCAACAGAAAGCGACTCCTATAATATATTTAATGTTATATATATATATTAATTCAAAATTTATAAAAATTTTCTCAGTACTGTAAATTATTTTCGAAGAAGCCTATTTTAAAGAGCATTTGCTTAGTACAAGAGAAGAAAAGTTTATTAATAATGATATAAGAAATAATGAAAATCACAAATTCATTATTACAACGTAACTGTAGCTGTTAAGCTGTATATATTCTCACGTTCAAAGCAAAAAATATTTAATAAAGTAAAGAATACATTCGAGTGTTACTTCCCTGTTTTCTTATGGGGGCTCGAATCTCGAATTAAACGAATTTACGTCTCTAGAAAACGCATGCCTAATCTCAGCTGTCAAGCTTATATATGTAGTTCCTGAGATCACAGCGCTCATACGGAAATGGGTAAATCAATTCGACGGGAATTCCTAGCGGTTCGATTAACCAAGAGTGCAGGACGGCGTGTACTACGTGATACAGATCAGCAAATATAATATATGCTGGTAAGAAAACCTGTAAAGGATTATCCAGGTAGTAGGTTTTGTTTTTAAATTTGTATTGCTTATGAAATATTTTAGATATATTTATTATACCCGTTACTCAAAGAGTAAAAGGGTATAATAGATTCGTTGAAAAGTATGTAACAGGCAGAAGGAAGCGTTTCCGACCATATAAAGTATATATATTCTTGATCAGGATCATTGCCGAGTCGATCTGGCCAAGTCCGTGTGTGCGCGCCCACAAACAGCAAAAAACTGTCAGTTTTGAAGACTCTCCTTCGCACTTCCACTAGCTGAGTAACGGGTATCAGATAGTCGGGGAACCCGACTAGAGCATTCTTAACATTAGATACCAGTTACTCTGCTATTGGTAATAAATTTCAAGCGTTTGAATACACTTGTACAAAGTTCATTGCTTGAAAATTTTTAGTTGATTTTAATTGGCCACGTAAAAAAGTCCGTATGTCCGTCTGTCCGTCCGTATGAACGTCGAGATCTCAGGAACTACAAAAGCTAGAAAGTTGAGATTAAGCATACAGACTCCAAAGACATAAACGCAGCTCAAGTTTGTCGATTCAACGCGTGACAACGCCCACTCTAAAAATCCGCCCACAAATCTTTGCAAGGACTACCGAGTTTGTAAATTCGGAGTAGAACTCCTCGATTACAACGTTAACCAATTACGTTTGTTTCGGCAAAAGCAAATCTGCGAGAAAATTTGTTGATGCGATTCGTTGTTCAGAATTATTTGTTGTTGACATTATTAGCACAATCAGAAGCTGATTCGTTGATATCAAGATCTTCGTTGTCAATTACTGCGTTTGATGGAATATTTTTATCACAAATTTCAACGGATATTACGAACAAGTAATCCACTTGGACCAAAATGTATTTCTGCTTGAAAAACATAATTTTCCGCCGATGATCATTTGAGTTTAAGTCGTATGCGCTGCTGGCAACCCTAACTGCTTGCACTCACTGTCTAATAGGCTTGATCTTATTGGCATTGCATTCGGTATAGCAAGCACATTGTATAAGTAAAATATTAAATTTATTTCCTGTGTCGAACCGGGCAAAGCAGTAGTGGTTTTGAACTAAAACAACTCGTTTGCTCGTTTTATTGTTATGCTGACATAAAACTCAAGTAATGGACTTACATTCTTCGACGGCGGCTTTGTTGCCTTGTGGTTAGGTTTGTGAGATGTGGCCAAATTTTTAAGACACTTTTTGCCTTTCTCTTTGTTGTTGCAGTGACTAGAACGGTGTCCTTTTTCACCACAGTTATAGTAAACAATTTTCTTTTTGGTTACTTTCAAAACATAGTGTACTGTTTCAGCTTCATATAAAGTTTCCCGCATTCTCCCCTAATTGTACCAGCAGAATGGGTGGAATTTTAGGTAGTTCGTAGGATAATTCTCCTCTCCGATGATGCTTTTGCATATTTTGCTCATTCATTTTTTTTCCATAGTCTGCCTTATTACGGAAAAAACTGCTAGCATTTTGACTTCTAAATTTTCATTGTTTTTTTCCCGTTCCTATTTTTTTGTGAATAATGAGTAAATAAAATAAAAAGAAAGAACAAAAAAGGATTTTTTAAACAATGTGCGATTGAGCGACACTGTTTGTATATTATTGATTACGGCCACAAACCATCCAGACCGCCACGCCCACACTTTTTAAAAATGTTTTGACATTTTTTTGAGGTAAAACATATTTGAGAAAAACATTTGTTGACAATGAAGAAGATTGCGGTCTCAAAATGTATCATCTTTGATCAAAACAAAGCTCCTCTCGAAGGTCTTATTATCATGTTTTAGTTTTCTAGAATTTTGTATTAATAGTTGCTTATATATTTATTATTAATTTATATAATATATTATAATTTATCTTTTTATTTATTCATATTACATTAATATTTATATGTATTTATTTTTATTATATTATATTACATTAATATTATATATATATATTTATTACTTATATTATATATATTATATTAATTATATTTATATTAGATTTTATTATATATCTATAATATGTATGTTATATATTTATGTTATATTATTATTTTTCTGCTACTTATAGAAATTGATAAACAAAACCGAGTTCACTCTATTCTTGGAAGGTGAAATATGACTTTTTTCCCTGTGTTGGCTATTTACAATCCTAGCTTCAACAACGAGGTACAAACTGACGCTTTGGTGCGTTCTTTTTCGGCGTTTTGAGTAAAAAAAAAAGAAGGAATGCTATTTTCGCTAGTGGCAAAAAGTTTTTCTGCAGATCGATTGAAATTTACAATACTAATACAAAAAGGAAATAATATCAAAACATATTTCAAAAGTGTGGGCGTGGCAGGTTTGGGCGTTAGAGTGGGGGTGGCAACTTGAATCGACAAACTTGCTCTGCGTCTATGTGACTGGAGTCTGCATGCTGAATCTCAACTTTCTAGCTTTTATAATTTCTGAGATCTTGACGTTCATACGGACGGACAGGCGGACATGGCCGAGATGGACGTATAAATAGCACAAAATAAAGTTCATCTTTTGGAATAGTTTTTTTAATTAACAAATATTTCTTGGAAATAAAACAGCTTTCGTTCTTCATAGCTTAGCTTATAAACTAATAAATTAATTAATCAAATTAATAAATGTTTAAAAAGATGTGGAAATTAAAACTAAAAACAACGAAAATGGTGGTCCAGATAACACAATTTCAATATCTTAATTAACCATAAAAATAAGTTTAAAGTAATTATGTAAAGCAAATTAATATTTGGTTGAGTATCCATGATTTTCGATGACTGCGTTACATCTTCGACCCATACTCTCCACAAGCTTTTGACATCTCTCCTTTGGAATGGGTTCCAGGCTTCTTGGACACCTTTCCACAATCTTCAGATTCGAAATTTTTTTTGGATATCTAACCTTGACATATTCCATAGATTTTCTATAGGATTTGGTCAGGGCTTTGAGCCGGCCATTCCAGACTTGGATGGATTCGTCCTTCAACCGCTTTTTAACGACCGAGATGTGTGCTTTGGTCGTTGTCGTGCTGGAATGTCCATTTCAGGCATGTTCTCAAAGTAAATGGTTCCATTTGATTTTTGAGATGTCCACATACATAAGCGATCCATTACGCCATTGATCCGGTAAAGCGGACCCACACCACGCCAGGAATGCACCCCAGCACATAATGGAACCGGCACCGTGCTTACGGTCTTCATGGTGTACCTGGGTTAGAGCTTGGCCTTTTGGATGACGACAAATGTTTTCCCATCGGCCCTATTTTATTGATTTTTGTTTCATCGCTCCAAAGGATGTTTTTCAAAAACTAAGGTCCTTATCCCGTGGGTCCGTGCGAAACTTAACCGTTGCGATATGTTGCGTTTTGAAGGAGCGGCTTTTTTCTCTGATGCGTCCAAAGAGGAAAGCTTCATTTAGTCTTCTTGCCACTAATTTCCTCGATACATTGTGCCACATTCTTTATTTATTTCCTCCATATTTCGCGGAGGACTTGAAGGATCGCCTTGCTCTTCCGTACTAAGAGCATATCTGTACCGGATCAGTTTTTCGTGGCTTTGGTTTGCGTTTTTTTTGATTGGTCAATATGCTGTGTTTTCCTTTGTACCTTCAGTGCATTATATACCATTTTCCTCTAACATTTATATTTCGCAATTTCAGCAGGTGTATTGCCGATTCAGTTAGGTTGATATCATCCTCCTTTCTTCAACTGAACATGCTTTCCTCGACCATTTTTTTTACTTTGTATTAATTCAATAATTTGTTGACGAAATTTTTTAAATAACGAAAAAAACTTAGGAAACACTTTTTACAGGATTTGCTGTAAGTTCTTTAAAGTGTGCATTTCTGTGACCACGCTAATAGTCGCTCGCGAACGAAATTAAGATAAGCAGAAGAAAAAATAATAACGGTAATTTTTGGGTTGTACGTCATGTAGAAGAGAGCATATCGATTCACATCAACATTTTTGGAATCGAAAGCCAAATACTTCTGAAATAATCGATCTAAAGTTACTGTTCTGATGTGTGCTATTTATACGTCCACGGCTGTATATATACTTTATATGGTCGGAAACGCTTCCTTCTGCCTGTTACATACTTTTGATCGAAAATAGTATACACTTTTACCAAAGACATTAGAATAACAAGATGCGTAACGCCATACGATTTTTTTGCACACGATTTTTTGTGCTGGCTTTAGAACTGGCTCCAGCTTCTTAAATTTGTTCAAAGCCAGAGGGCGGAGAGCTCTAGAGCAGCAGTCTCTTGTACGCTACAGCGACAGCTGACCATGTATTGGTGCACGTATGCACATGCATTGTAGATGACAAATATGCACTTCTTATTAGAATTTCTTGACTTTAATCTATTTTTTTTATAAATGTCACCACTTAAAACTCCAGTTTTGCATTGCCTTAACTAAATTATTCAAATTCAACATATAATAATAATAGCACAATCTATGTACATATAATGCTAATAATTTTCAAAATGATTTTATATTAGAATAGTTGTCATTAGAGTATTCAGCGTGCGACGTGTGAAAAATAAAAGACAGTCAGGCTTGCTCCGGTAATCGAATTCGTGAGATTTTTACGGTTTTTTAAGATTGGTGCTCCGGTATTCGAAATCGTAAGAATTTTTCGATTTTTAAAACGGGCACTTTTGTCTGGCCGAAATTTATTATATCAATCAGATTTATTTACTAAGGAAAAATAGTTAACTCGTGGTTTATTGATGTTGTTCCACATCCCACAAATCATTCTGCCACTTAGTTATTTTATAAAATTATTTCTGACCCACCTCAGATTTCCAAACAAAATGTTGCCGTCGGCAACACCATTTACGATTTGGTAAGGGGTAGCTATCGCGAGGTTGCATGCTGTTGGTGAACGAAACGGCTGATAAATACTTATGAATATAAAGAATTCATTAATTAATTAATGGAGGGCCACCGTGATTTTGTAATAATGCTATTTAATTTTACATAATGGTCAAGTGCAGTAAAAAGTAATTGCGAACATCGGTATTAAATGTGAAAAAGGTGCAGCTCTAGATTTCTCAAGCCCTCCAATTCTGCCTTTCTTGGCTTCAAGCAGCATTGCAAATAAAAAGGCATTTTTCACATTGTTTGATTTTGACAATAAATAAAACAGGCGTTTGAGCAGCAAGAAGCGATGAGAACCACATTCGATAGCAAAACGATATCAAACATTTTGCGAAAACTAGAGCACCTAAGAACGAAATCGTACGATTTGGCCCAAATCGAAATCGATTACCGGAGCATGCCTGACTATTTCGTATTATCGATTGAAATCGAATGCACTTGGGTAAAAATCAGGATGGCAGCTCCCAACTTTTGCGTATTTCATAATGGCAGCTCTCGAACTGTGTAGAAATCCGGTTGGCAACTCAAGAGTTCAATTGCCTCTACAGTGCGTTATTTTCAATTTGCAATGGACGAAATAAGTATGATATACGGAGTATGATAAATTAAAAGGCAAGATTTTTTGGTGAAAAGGGACCTTGAGAAGTCAACTATCATCAAGTGCCTAAAATTCTTCCACGCACAAGAAGATAGCAAATAGTGGAAACAGTCTGCGAGCATTCCCACATAGTCGTAATTGGCGTGAAACATCGATGACACTTCGCTATCGATACCCTCATCGGAACTATCACATCTCAGCTCTACTGCGCTGTCCCACTTGAAAACATCCATCGAAAGTGTTGTTGTTCTGATTAGAGCGCGGGTGTGAGTAAATCAAACGAAACCGTTGGGTCCTTTATTTGAAAGGTATAAACATTTGGGTGAAACCAACTGCAATAGGTGATGCGGTACCCTGCGCCATACAAATTGGAATTAGAAATTTCCCTACCGATTTAATTGGAAATGTGGTTCAGAGCCAGGGATACGGTGCAGTTACCAATGTGCAGTTATTCCCTTTCCCCCCTGTTCTACCTGAGATCTAAAGTGCGGGGCGGAAATCTGTTGACTGGCTTGTGTGTTTGCGGCAAGAATGAGGTTTGCGCCTGGTGTCGTACTTGCCTGTCGAAGTGCTGTAATTCGTAATGTACGTAGGGTACTTCTGGCGCTGGGATACGCACCTTCGGCACAAACGGTCAGTCAAAGGTTTCCGGAGTTTTGGAATTTTCTATATTTATCCGCCGCCCACGCCTCCGACGGGTTCTGGAAGTGGACAATGGCATGCAACCAGAAGAATCATTATGCACACATGCAACTATACGTGGGGAACTCCCCTGAATAGAGGCGCTAGGCGGACATTGATTAACATGTAAATATAGGTGTATGTATGTATGTACCTACATATGTACATATATGACAATAGGTGAGAGCGAGAACAGACGGTCACACATAGTGGGCAAATCGCACTAGGAAGTGACGCGTTTTCTTTTCGTTAGGGAGACGGATTGGGCAGAGGATGGGGTTATAGTCTCCAGTAAATATCTAACTTTAATTAAAATAATAGTTTGAATTCGAGGTCATAGTTGTCGTGAACTATAGGCATGGTTTTTATAGATTACATTTTTTTTATGCAAGTTCTAGGTCATTTTTGAAGATTTTCTGAGTAAATTAATTTTATAAATTACAATGAAAAAACACGAGTATTCAAAACTGTATAGGTCGTCGTGCAAAAGTTAGTTTCAAATTTTTTTTAATGTTTTAGATACCAATATTTTGATATGGGCATCTAAAAACTGTTTAATATAAACATTTAAGTAAGACTGCCAGGACCATAAAACAGCTTTCCAAGCTCAATTTTGCTGACCGTTTATCGCAACGGTCGTCTGGGTGCAAAGCAGTTAGATCATTACAAAACCAGGAAGAGGAACACCACCAAGCAAAAAAGGCTTCATCTTCAATCCAAAGCATACAATGTAGTAGCAATATTAAACGGTATAAGAGAGGTGTCTTGCTTCTGCCAGCCGAAGAATTTGATGTTGCAGTAGAAGTGGTCGGTAATCGTAGAAGAGCACTATTCACATTATAAGAAGTATGTTGTACAAAGTATAGTTAAAACATACACAAACTGGATTCAACTTATTCACATCACTGTTTCGAATTAGGCCTTTTAACGTAGTACTAACAAATATATGACTGATGTGTATATTTTACCCTACATTGTCATTCGTGGGGCGGGTGTAGCTTCTTTTTATGCAGCTGACACAATTTATAAGCTATCGATTTTGCCTCCCATTCCTTTGCCTATTGCCGGGGAATCGCTGGGAGACTACTACCTATCTACAGGCAGAGTTCAAACTTGCGATATACATATGTATGTATGTATTCCTGTGCTTCATATGTGGCAGTTTTAGCAAAATAAATAATCTTACGCACAAAAAAAAACACGCTTTTGCAGTTATTATTTTTTTGTAATAATACTATTTAATTATTATAAAATATTCAAAAACACTTTGTTTAATCATAGAGTCCTATTTCGATATACATACCTGTTTTTATTAATATATAATTACAGCAAGTGTATATAAGAGTCGGCTTACCGGAGATAGCTCCTTTCTGGTCCAAATTAAGTTTTTTGTTGATTTTTCACATTTTTATAGAATAATAACTATAGTAATAAACATATTTCAATTTTTTAAATTCATTTACAATTTTAATGCAATTTTTTTTAATTGAATTTGTTTTTATAAGGGCTCTATAGAAATAGTTTTCCGATTTTTACTAAAGTAACACAATTTGAAAATATTAAATAACATAAATTGATAAGTTTCGGTATAGTTATCTTCAACAATAAAGTAATTAATAATTCAAGAACATTTTTTTAAATTTTTAAAAAACATTTTACCTTAAAGTTATAATTTTAGTTTTAAATTTACAGTGTCTAACATTATAATTCATTTTCCGTTTCGTTTCTCATACTTTTGATGCACCTAATTAATGACCAGTGTGCATTTTCGATTGGAAATAACTCCGGAAAGAAAACTTTTAATATTACTTCAATAAGTCGAAATCATTAGGGCCGTATTTCAACACACCTCAAAAACGTACAAAAATCAAATTTTAACTATCATTTTATAATTTGTAATTGTGTACGTAAACTGCTTTCGAAAATTCCTCTGTCCGTTTCCCCGCTGAGCTACCTTTAAAAAAATAAAGAAAAATATATTTGTAGGCAAAACCAATCCGAATTCAGGTCGTCGCTTTTATAGTCTTCATGCTGTCACTCTATTTAAAGAATATATAATGCCAAATATTAATTCGTGTAAAACTAGGACACACTACTACACAGTCACCTAGAGAATTAAAAATGGTAATTGGTTTCCATTAGGTGGTCAGAAGGCGAGATTTTGCCTGCCAAAAGCCGTCAGTCAGGATCTTTTCGTTCATATGTCTGAACCGGGGACTCTAAGAAACGGTCCGCGGTGCTTATGCTTTCTGGTTTCGCTGTTGGCATAATCAGACCTCGAAGTCGTTAGAATTTCGAATTAATCGTAATTTGAAACCTATTGTGTGATGGCGAATATTTTATTGATTTGTTGTTGCCTTTGTCCTGCGCAATCGATTTAAAATTCTGTTTAACCTCTTTTTGCCCACAGTATAAATAAAGCAGGCAGCGAGTAAGAAAGCAATAGTTTTACTCATTGGAGTATAATGGCATCCGGCGGCTTAGCATGTGTAAAATACTTGACATTCTTTTGCAATCTTCTTTTTGCGGTAAGTCAGCGTAGCCGTCGATTTTTAAATAATATTAATAATAGTTAATAGGAATTTTAGTTTATGCAGAACTTTAATTTATATTCATTTTATTAAATCGTGTTTTTTATACCTATGACATGTTCTACTTTTGTACATAACTTGTTTTACATATATCTCAAGTTGCACAAAGAATAAAGATAAAGTGGATTTAATTTTTTTTTAACCTTCTTTACACTCACAAACTAAAAGAAAAATGCCTACCACATTTTTAAATAAAAATGTTTTTTAATACTGTAATCTATTTATTCACTAATATTTATTTATAATATATAATACTATTTTATTAAATAAATAAATAAAAATACACTTTCTCAGATGATTTTCCAAGCCAGTGTTGTTTGCTTAATTGGCTCGAATACTTTTGTCCTCAAATTCTGACATTTTTATTCCCGTTACTAGTAGACGCAGCGCAAGTTTGTTTCGATCGTCTAAAACTGCCAAACCCAAACTGTTGAGAATTGTTTTTGATATTTTGCACTTTCTTATTAGTCTGTAACGCCCACACTTCTGGAAAACCTTTTGATATTTTTGATTATTTTTTCCACAATTTCTACCGATATTTAAGAAAATGTTTAAATTTCTGGTTCGCACTTGCACTACCTGAGTAACGGTTATCTGATAGTCGAGGAACTCGACTATAGCATTCTCTCTTGCTGTATCTAAATATTTCAATCTAATAATGTAATATTTTAGTGTTGCCTTCAATTACAAAAACTTGTTTTAAATAATGTTTTAATTTGGGTCATTCTACTTATTCCTGGTCCTTTAAGTCCTACAAGTCTGAAAAATATAAAACAATACGTGTATACGCGTGAACTGGAAAGTGCTTTTATCCTTTTTAATAAGAGGTCATCTTTAAAAAGATTTCAAATTAAAAAACTAAATTTTGATTAAAATCCTTTACAAAAATAATTTAAGTATTATTATTTATTGCAATTATTTTAACATTTAAAAATATGTTCATAATTATTATTTATTTCTATTATTACACAAATTAAAAATATGTTAATATGCATTATATGTATCTTATCTAACAAAGCTCACTGGACTTCTTATTTTTCTGGTGGGAGGCATGGTCCAACTAAACTATGCACACTATTCGAACTTCGTTAGCGATCACATCTGGACCGCTCCTATTATACTAATGATTGTTGGCGCCGCTGTAGCAGTCATTTGCTTCTTGGGATGTTGTGGAGCCTTGAAAGAGAGCAGCTGTATGATACTAAGCTTTGCCCTTCTTGCCGTCGTTATATTTCTCTTCGAGATCGGATTGGGCCTTGCTGGCTATGTGAAGCATACCGGTCTTCATCAGATTATGGAGTTTCAGTTTAACTCGACCATGCACCACTACAAGGAACGGGCCGACTATCGCGATGCTTGGACTTTGCTGCAAACTGAGCTAGATTGTTGCGGCACCAATGGACCCAACGACTGGGAAAGCGTCTTTCCTAATAGTACCCTGCCTGCGGCGTGCTGCTCTGTGATTAATTTAAGCGAGGCCAAGGAATGTACAAATGTTCACGCAACCCAGCATGGCTGCTTGCAGAAGCTTTTAGAGATATTGGATTCGAAGACTTTGATATTGGCCTCCGTTGTTTTGGGAGTGGCGGGTATTCAGGTGCGTCGATGAACTTAATAAGTACTTACCTATATTAACAGAAAATGTTTCCATAGATGCTCACTATACTGTTCGCTTGCTGTCTCTATCGTTCGTTTCGCAGGAGCTACGATCATGTTTAGAATGCGAAGCGAGGATCCCGTATGCCGCCTTTAAAAGGGAACACCATTTTATGTAGTCTGTATGTAGTTGTCATACCATGCGTCACAAGAACTATTACAGAAATTTAATCAAAAAAAATTCTGTTTCACTTGTCCAATGACGGTAGATTAGCTTATTTATAGCTGGGGCATTTATTGCATTTTGTATTAGTTCTTTAAATAATGCACATGTAAAACTATTGGCGAATTCGATCCTACCATAGTTTTTTTCTTTGTAAGCTACCTTAGAATCCTCTGAAGGTTAAAAAAAAAAATATAGGGTCTAACCAATAAAACTTTGATGTACTTTTTAATTGATAATTGACACATGTTTACATGAAATAAAAATTAAAGTCACTTGGTTCCATTTTCATATTAGAAAATCGCGTACTTACTTTAATATTTAATATTTTGATAAAGTGCCCTTGTAGCGTTTATATATGTACTACCTTCCTTCCTACACATAAATAATGTATTTTATGTTATAATGTTTGCAATAAGAAGAGCGATCAAGTGCATCTGTACACAGTAAAAAATTAGAAGCAACTCACTCGCATGTGTAAATGGAAAAATTAAAGTTCTCTATTTACCTTTTTTCTTTAAGTATTTAACATTTTCTTCACATGGTTCTCGAAACTTTATGACATATTTAAGCTAAATTCGAAATGTGGTTTAAACTGTGGCTTGAGGATGCAGATAATTAAATTTCATTTACAAAGACAAAACATTATGGAATATAACGACTGATCTGTTTGACTTTCGAAAATTTGGTAATATTTATACACTTTTATGGAATTTGGTGTAAAAATATGACCAAAAGAAAGATTGGGACAACCCAGATGATAGTTTGTTACTGCCAGTATAACTAATTACGTAAGAGAAATTGAAATGAAGCAGACTGCTAAAAGTCTGAGAAATATATCAAGATGAATAAAATAATTTTGCGTCAACGTCTATTTATATGACTAAAACAATAAAATATTTAAATATATGGTATTTAGGTTTCATGTATTGCATTTTCCTCAGAAAAGTGTAATTTTTTCGTCATAATACATTGTAACACAGTGCATTCAAATAAAGGCAAACAACAAAAAGAAAAAACCTAAAACAAATGCCTAAATATATCAAATTTAAAATTTTTATATTGAATTACATTGTATTGAGGCTTTACAATAAAACAACACTAAAACTATTTACATTTGTGTTGATTGCATCACAAAATAGTACATAAACGTCTACATCCAAATATTAATATTGTAATATTGTATTACGTGTTTTTTTTGTTGTGAATACGGTTTTTAACGAAAATTCGAAGCACTTGAATAAATATATAAATTCAATTCAAATCAGAAAATTAGTTATGAATATTTATTCGCATTAAGGCTGGGTTTTCGGTATACTAAATATGTTAAAAAGTATGTAATAGGTATAAGGAAGCGTACTGACCTAAATAGAGAGGCATCGTTGCCGAGAATACCCACGAGCGCCAACTACTTACATTTATTACATTCAACTCTGTGGTCTTGGTACGCCTTGAAATCCAAATATATTACGTTACACTACACGTAACGTGTAATATATTTAAACAAATTTGCACAGAAATTACAACAAAATTAAATTTTCAAGCTGTTTTTTTACTTTTTTACTAATCTAGTTTTTTATTCTATGACTAAATAGGTTAAGTAATTTGTACGAATTTGTCCAAGCGGAAAACCGTTTACTGCTGATATCCACTGCTACCTAAATCAACATAGTGATCTGTCTACAACCTATTTACATGTGATAACGCAGGCACCGTCATAAACCAGAAGTTCCGGCTCTCGGACACGTTTTCACGCCATCAGCCGGATAACCCTTGACCTAAACCAAATAAACATCTGTGTCAAATGCTGCATTGATTAACCTATTGTAACCCATAATAAAACATATTTTTAATTTATATTTGTACTAGACCTAAGTAAATACTCTTTGAATCCCAAAACATATATATCAACTCGATGTCTTACCCAATAAAATCAGTACGAAAAGAAATCTTTTTTGTCTATTTCCTTTTAAATCTTGGATTCCAAAGCGTTTTTATTAATTTTGGTGTATATCAAATCCGATACACATTGAATATTTTGATTTCGAAAAGTTCGCTAAAATCAACCGTGCCTATATATTACTAAAATGTGAGAAAAGGGGGAGAAATGTTAGAGGGGGACAAATGGGGATGAGTTTTTGATATGTGGCTAAAGACAACACTCACAAGTACAATCTGGACCAATTAGTTGCTTTCAGCATGGAACAGCTTATTAGTTATATTTTACGAAAGAAGGAGAACGCATGTTAGTTTTCTAAAAAAAATAGACATAAATTAGACATTACACTACACTAAATTCCTAGAACTATACATACAAAAACAAATAACTTTTGCAAATCGATAGACATTTACAAGACTAATAAAAAAAGGATAAGCTATCAAAACGTTTTTCAAAAGTGTGGGCTCGGCAGTTTTAGACGGTTTGTGGGCGTTAGAGTGGGCGTGGCAAAATGGGTCAATGTCTTAATCTAAACTCTCTAGCTTCTATAGTTCCTGCGATCTCGACGGTCATACGGACGGACAGACGGACGGACAGACGGACTTGGCCAGATCGACTCTGCCATTAATTCTCATCAAGAAAATATATACTTTATATGGTCGGAAACTCCCAGTCTCTCCTAATAATATTTTAATGGCATATCAAATGATGAAGGCTGAGAGAGATGTAGTAAAAGATTAAGTCATCATTAAAGTAAATTTTCCTTTGGTCCCTAACATTGATTCCATTCCTGGCTACATATGGAATTAGTATGTTTGAAATAAACACGCCGTATATTGAAATGTCTGAGAGTGAATTAAATTCATGTCAAAAGAAATGTTTGATTCCCAAAACATGTACATAAACTCGAAGTCTTAAACAATAAAATCAGTACGAAAAGAAATCTTCACGTATTCACAACTCCGCAGCCCAATTTGTTATGTACTTATTGGGGCGACTATTGCCACTTGCGACAAGCAAAAAAAATAACATATTTCAGCACTACAATTTGAGTCGAGATTGTACATCATTTATTTGGCAGAAAGGACACTAGGATTTCGAACAAAAAAAGTCAAATTTAATTGATATTCTGTCCGATTTAATTTCCTATTTTAAAAATGTCTCTTTTTTTATCCAACAGCTTGAATTGCATCTGTGTTTAGGCTACTGTATTCATGTTTGCTGTTTGGATCAATACCTTTTGGTATTATTAGAGTGAAGAATAATGTTTATTATGCATACATACATATGTGTTCGTTACCACTGGTTACAATAATCAAAATTCTATGCCATTTTATCGGTTGTTATAAGCAAAGTGTGTTTGTTCAATAAAAACGAAGGCTATAAGTGTGCTATTCTCGAACTGTTCAAACAAATCGTTATTATACTTAAAAAGGAAAACAAATATATAAGGAAAAATAAAATGTCTCTTTCTAATCGCAAAGAAATAACTGGTCTTACACGAATGACACCCAAGGGCCTTAAAGAACTATGCAAGAAAGACAAGCTCTACCAAACACCACGTTTAAATGATACACTATATCTGCACTACCAGGGTAAGTTGACAGAACTTTCTTCCTAAGAAAAGATTATAAGAAAGTATTCATTTCAGGTTTTCAGTGCATAGAACACTTGGAAGAGTACACAGAGCTTAAGTGTTTGTGGTTAGAATGCAATGCCATTTCCGAAATTCAGGGCTTGGAGAAACTTAGCAAACTGAAGTGCCTCTTTCTTCAAAACAACCTTATAACCAAAATTGAAAATTTAGAACCATGTCGCGAGCTAGATACTTTAAATCTGAGCTCAAATCATATTCGCAAAATACAAAACATTGGGAACAATATCTTGCCAGTTTTAAATACTCTTACCATTGCATCAAACTATCTCAAAGACAGTGAGAGCCTGTCAGACTTGGTTCAATGTAAAACACTATCTGTGCTAGACTTATCAAACAACAGAATTGACGATATTTTGATTGTAAAAATATTTGAGCAGATGCTCAATCTGAAGGTCTTGGTTCTGCAGGGAAACCCGGTTGTTTCCCGCCTGCCGCAGTATCGGAAGACATTGATACTGGCTTGCGTAAGTTTATTTTTGGTCCATAATAATAATATACTACATTTAAATCCCGAACAGAAGGAACTCACTTATTTGGATAGCCGTCCTGTGTTTCCTCGTGATCGAGCATGTGCTGAGGCTTGGTGAGAATTTCACACCCGTTACTCTTAAAGTAAATGGGTATACTAGATTCGTTAAAAAGTATGTATGACCATATAAAGTATATTTATTCCTGATAAGGATCCGTCTGGGCCTGTCCGTCTGTTTGTCTGCCCTATAAACATCGAGATCTCCGGAACTATATAGTTATAAAGTTGAGGCAAATGTTGCCAAATGTTGCTATTCTCACTCTAACGGCCACAAACTGCCACGCCCACACTTTTGAAACATGTATTGATTTGGTATGCCAAAAATTTGTTTGCCAATCTCACAAATCGCCCAAAGCTGTCATGCCCACACATTTGCAAATAGTTTGATATATTTTCGTTTTTGTTCATTAGTTCTGTAAATTTTTACTCTAACGCCCACAAACCGCATAAAACTGCTATATATAAAGGGCATTGATTAGTCCACTTCGTATAATCGATGCGCATCATAAGCTCGACTATTGATCCAGATCAAGAGTATATATATGGACTTCATATATACTTTTTAACGAATCTAATATACCCTACTACTCTACGAGTTACTGGTATACAAAAAAAGCATTGCAAATCAATTAATTTAAGCTGAAATTTTTACGTAGGAAACGAGATGGCTATGAAGGGGAACGCAAGGAAAATAATCGTTGGAACCGAGCTGAGCGCAGAAAAACACGCGAAAGTATTAACTGTGAGTAGAACAATAAGATTATGAAAACCATCATCTTATCCGTCATTCCTCAAAGGTACCATACGTATTCGCAATAGTCACCGTCCACCTGATCAGCAGGATCCATTGCTGAGGTCTAGTGATTCGGAAGACGACACATGCACCGGTACAACCCTTAAGAAAGTAGTGATTGAGAACGGTTGTGTCGATGATATATGGAAGGAGGTGTCGTGTGAGCATCCTACCTCAGAGAGCGGTGCCAGTACATCTAGCTCAGTGGAAGACAATGATGCTACAAGCTCTCAGGACGATCTCATAGCAGAGAAATTAAGTAATCGTGGAACACTCGAGGGGCGTCCAAAAGTCCTTAATGAAACTGAAGGGAGCAATCTAAAGAGAGTCAATCAAAATATCAAGAATGTGGAGCCTAGGAATATACAAACAATCGTATTTGAGGAGGATGTTAGCAAGAAATCGCAGGTTATTATAGAAGAGGAAAACGTCCCGAAAATAAATCTTATAAACGAACCATGTGATCTGAATGATAAAAAAGCGATTATCGTTAAGTGTAAAAAAACTGGTTATACTTCCATAGGACCAGTTCATAAGGAAACCGTTTTTCACGAGGACGCTGAAATAAAAAAAATGGAAGACGTGGTTCTATGCCAGGATTTTATTAAATCAGACGAACATATGAGCTCGGAAAAGCTGGAAAAAGATTTTGAGCAAACTTGTACTGCCCCAAGAAATGAAGCTCAATGTAAGGAATTTGACGAAGATCAAAAAATTATAGAAATTGAAAGCAAACTTATTTATGAAATGTATGAAAGTTTTGCAGCTGATGACGATGATAAACTTAACGAAACTTTCGATTTAAATCTATATGAGACCACAAGTGAACACCAGGCACACAAAGTTTCTTTTGACGAAAACAAAATGCCAATGAGCTGTTATCAAGAAGATAAAGATATCCTTTTACCCAAAAGCATGGAGGAAACACTGTTTGAAGAAGAATGTTTCATTGCAAATGACAAGTGTGCTCATGACTTAGAGGAAATAGGTCGCCAAATGGATGAGGATCTGGCAGAACTAAGGCAGTCCACTCAAAATGTGGTCGGACTTTCAAAAGACGAGATTGCTGAAACAGACATTGAAACAGATGAGGAGGATCTGATAGCACAGCAGGACCCATACTCTCCACTTCTCAAGCAGCAATTTAAAAACAGGCGTATGAAAATTATGTTAATAGAAGAATCCAAAGCCCAAGGAGAATCACAAAGGGATTTAAATATTACAGTCTCAAATGAATCTGGCGGAGATGACAAGCAAGACCAATTATTTGCCCGAATATTAGATGATGCAACAGAAAATATACCCAAACGCATCTTTGGTACTGGGTGTGATGCACTTAGTTACAATTGGCCTCAAGAAGAGTGCTTGCTTCAATTGACTTTATCCGAAGTGAAAGAAACTCCTGCTCAAGAATGTACCTTCAAGAATTCTATAACAAATAGTTCAAGTTTCGAAGAGGCAAATAAAATTTGCGTTCGTATGGATCAAAAAATGGCCGAGGAAGAGGAAGCTTTAGGTAAGCTTTTGCATGACTTGGAAAACGAGGCCGAAAATGTGTATGAAATAAACACGAAGATGACGTACGAAGGAACCACTTCCAGTAAAGAAGTAGTCAGTATTTGTACATCCTTGCTGGACGATATTATAGTTGAGCTTACGTTGAACGAGATATTGTGGCACGAGAAGCCCAAAAGTTTCAAATTCGGACCTATCGAATCTGACGAGGAGTTTAGTTACTCATTGGAACCGCAATTGGAAAAGTTGGTTCCCCCTGCACTAGAAGATCCGGCCCGAGGAAAAAGCCTTCGAGAATGTTTGGATACCTTTTCTGATTTTGTCTCTTCCATGGCAGATCCGAAGCTGCCTCTGATGCTGGGTCGTAACCCCACATTAGGTGTGGAGAAAATTCGTGCCGCTCAAGAATTGCTAAAGTCTAAAAATCTTGCGGAGATATACGCGGATTCAGCGGAAAGCTTAAACTCCCAGGTAGCCAAAGAAATTGAAAAGCGCAAGCGGCGCGTGGCAGCCACTGCTACCCGTTGTTTTAATCAACGAGATAAATATGATGATACACTAGAGTTAGTGAATAATCGGTTGATGATTGTCAAGAGAGATTCCGGGGATCTGGAAGAACTGCCGCCTCCACCCCCCTTAATAAGTGACTCAGAGTCCGAAGACTACGACACAGCTGACGATGAGTATACGCCTGGAAACGGGGGTCATAAACTTGGGTCACAACCTAAGGATTCGAAAAATCTTGTAACGAATAGTTTGTTGAAGCAAAAGCAAGCCGACTCCGACGTTGTAGAAGAAGTTGTTAAAAAGAACAATCATGCTGAAGATGAATTTTATTCGTTGGAAGCTATGACAACCTTCAGTAGCCTAGACGCCGAATTTTTTCAGAAGCTGGATCTTCAGAAAGTTAACGATTCCGAAGACTCAGAACCAGCCAAAAACTGCATGCGGAATTATAACGAACTTCAAGCCTATATGAAATCCGGATCATTGAATCACCGGTTGAATACTGAGGAAACAAAGACGTTGCAGACAAGGTTTTCCACGGTTGGCTCTGATGAAAGCAAGACGAAGTTACGAAACCCCCAAGAAGGAAAAGAGGATGCCCTTCTTAAAAAGATGGTTCTTCGCATGAAAGAGTACGAGGAACGGGAGCATCAGCTCCAGCTAGTACCGCATGAATTAGGTTCAATTAAGCTATCCTTGGGTGGATCTAAGCTTTTCGAGCAAACTCCAGAGACTGTCCTTGTCCATACAGAAAATGAACCTACTAGTAAAATCAAATTAATAGATAACAAGAAAACAAACAATGACGAGAGCACACATCCAATTAAAAGTTATTGCGAGCCACTTGTCAGGGCCTCCTGTAAAACTTCAAACAAAAATATAGACGACGATATACAGTCCGATGTTTCAACTGACTACGAATCTGGCGAAGAAGTAGTTGTTGTAGAGCCACCTAAACTTTCCGAAGCGGTTTTAAAATCGTTCTACTCTGATGGATTTGAAGCAGACCTAAATATGGTCCATGAACTTGAAGAAGATACTCGACGTAATCTTTATTGCTATCACTCAAATGAAATGCTTAATCCAACAAAGAATCATCCCTTTTCATTAAAAAAGACATTGTCTTCTAAAACCTCTACTAATGAGCTGACTGTAGGCGCCAAGGCCAAGTGGGCCAAAATAGCTGAACGACTACACGAATTTCTTGATCCGGAGACGATTTCGAAGCTAAATAAAGAACAGTTTGGTGAAAGCGATGAGTTTGAGGACAGTCAAGATGATAATATTTTTACAGATATAACGTTTGAGGAAAACAATTCAAAAAAATATGAGAATTTGGTTTCAGAAGAATGTAACTGTACACAATCCATTTACGATGAAAACTCATGCCCGTCTGAGCTTAATGGCAACGATCAATTTTCGGGCCTTAAAGAAATTAATAAAGATAAAGAAATGCCAACATGTAATCTGGAATTAAATAGTGTAATGATCCAATCCAAAAAGAAAACTTCCGAAATTTTGCCAAATGAAATTGGAAATATAATTAAAGCTTGCTCTTCTTTTGAAGCTCCACCAACTGATCCCATTGGGATTAAATACTTTGAGGACCCAACATTAACCCAAATGAATCCAGAATTTTTAAAAACTAAACAAATTGAGTGCAATCTTCAGATTTTGAGCGAGGATGGAGACGTTGTGGTCCAAGAGCTCAGTGTCAATGCTCAGGTGTCTTTTGAGTAAAATTCGATCCCGATTAATTTGTTAAAATGTAATTCATTGTTTTTAAATTGTTTTTTTATTTAAAGTAAATGGAGGAATATTTGAAAACGTAATTATAAATGTATTTTAATTGCCCCGCTACGATAAGGCATGGAAACTTCAATTTAAAATCCAGCGCGTACCGCTCAAGTATGTATATGTAAAAACGTAGAAAAAGTTGAAAGCACTCACAAAAAGATTAGACGGACTTCGTCTATAAGGGGTGCACGACATGAACTAGTTGAAACCGGATCGCAGTTTAATGGTGCATCATAGAAACCGGTTTGTTTCTTAGACTGCTAGCTGGTTTCTAGCGCAGGGCAATCGTTTGGGTTATCACTTGGCTGCCATTGATAACAGTTTTTTTTGATTATCAGTAATACCAAGCGGAAAATATTATTATTTATTGGTCAGCTCCAGAATTTCAGGATTGAAACATATTCAATTTTAAAATCTTTTCTTATCAGGTTTCTTATTTTGGACCCCCTGCACTTAACTAATACCAGTCCTAGACTTTTTAGCGGATTATTAAATGTATTTTGTTCAACCATGTATTTTGTCTCTATCAACCATACAGTATATTGCGCCAAGGAACTAAATCCCGTTTTCGGCTAATAAGCCTGGTGATAATTTTATGCAGAGTTAAATCAAAAACTTTATAACATTATTCTATTGTCTTTGGTTAAATTTTATATATATTTTCGTAGTCTTACATAAGAGAAATGGGTGAAACAATTGCTACACTGAACTGAATTGCATAAGCACGATCAAATAGGTCACTTTCGCAGCCAAAATCTGAAAATATTTAAAATATATTGAAATCTAAGCGCTATTTGGAAACGAAATCAAACGGAATCATACAAACCGACATTAAAAGCGAGTTATCAGCGTTCATAAAGCCCTCAGCATTGATAGTCAATAAATTTTGTTCCACTTGCATTATAAACTCTGTCAGCAGATCTTTATAAGAGGTTTCTCTTCCGATCGAGGGATGGAAGGACAAGTTCCTTAAATAGCTTCCAATCATGACACTCTAAGGGGGGTGTAAATAACTTTATTGAAGGCTGCTGGTTGTAACATTATAAGGATTATAGAATATACAATATATGTATGTGTGTAAATGAAAAGATTTTATTATCTTATGTTTTATGATGATATTTTAATTGTAAATTGTAAACTAAATACAGTTCTTACACCCTTGCAGATGGTTTGATTTCAGTCAGAAGATTGCAACGCATTGAAAGAGACATTTGCGGCCATATAACGTAAACTCTTGATTTATTTTTTTTTATAGCCCATACATACGGACAATGTACGTCAGTCCGTTTATACGAAAATTAGTTTCATTGCAGGTACTGAGGTAGGCGGATTGGTCCGTTGTAACATACAGCTAATATAGCAAGCTTTCGCCTTTCAATAAACAAAACAAAAATTTTTTTTATCATAAAGTGTTTTAATTCAATAGTTTTCGGCAATATATAAATTTGGGTTTAATTCGATAAACATCTAAACAGGAAGGAAGAGTCAAAAATTAATTAGCTAATTAATAAAAAATATAATCTTACTTTCTTTTAATTCGATTATAAAGCGTTATAATTCGCAATACCATAGTTTTTTGACAATATATAATTTCGGGTTGAATTTGATCAAAGTCGGACGACATTATCATAAAGCTGACTTATGAATGTTGCATAATTTGAAAATATCAGAAAAGAAATCATAGTTTTGGGTATTTTTTTCTTCAATTAAATTATTGCAAGGGTACATAAGCTTCGGCTTGCCGAAGCTAGTTTCCTTTCTTGTTTTGTTTTTATAACCTGTCGTTGGCAAAACTCTCCATAACGGCAAAACACCAAGATGTTGACGAATGATGGTAAAAAAACGGAAAATGTGGCATAAAGGTACTTGTATTGATAGACCTCAGCCAGAACCTGCTGGGTCCAGTAAATATTGACGGTGCTATCTGAAAACAGAACCACATAGGTGGCAAGTATGGACCAGCCAAAGAGATCGTTGAAGTGGGTGAACAGATGATAAAGTTCCATGTGACACTGTTTAAGTGCTAACAGGAAATCTAGAGAGCAAAGCCGATTGGCATTACTGTCCAAACTGCAGTTGGCGCCCATCAAATGACACTCAAGAACGTTTTGGAGCCGTTTACCAAACAGACTCGCGTGCTGACCCAGCAAATCTACGTACAAAAGCATTAATACAAATTGCATCCTTATAATAAGGATTGACAAGAGGGAGGACCAAAAGTAGAGAAGGCTTCCGTTTAGAGCAACATAGATGGAGGGCAATACCGTCACCAAACATCCAATACCAAGTGCTAGAATTTTCGCATACGACTGCCACTTTAACCGCCCTACATGTATCTTAAGTTCGCACTGCAATCGAAGTCCCAAGTACTTTATCTCCATGCAGAACCTGAAGTAGTCATCGTAGTGAACCATCATCTGCAGTACAATTACAGCAACACACACAATCTTAGCTACGAAAACAATCACGTTGACCATAAGAGAGAGAAATAGTTCTGAACTCTGTGGAAAATTAATGGAAATCCCGAAATTAACTGCATTTAAAATAATTAGGAACGCTGAGTACAATTTTTGAACGAACTGCGAATGAGCACAACTCTCTGACCATGGCACAAGGCCCAGCAAAGCAAAGTATTTTAGGTACGGATGAAAGGAATAAAGCATGCCGTACGGTTGAAAATATACTGGCTATAATAACATGAAATTTCCAGAATATTTAACTACTACCACTTGAAGGCACTATGAGCAAGTAATTTGCTAATTGATCAGATGACTTTGCTTCTCAACTAATACTGTTCCACGATAGCTTACCAATAAAAAATCCACATTTTTAAAGCACTTGTTCTATCAGAGAATAATTAAGTTCATCGTAATACCTGCATAGCTCTTATTCCACATGTATAATATATGTATATGCCATTCCAAACACTCTGTTCAGGAGAAATACAGTACTCGTAGAGTAATAGGGTATACTAGATTCGTTGAAAAGTATGCAACAGGCAAAAGGAAGCGTTTCCAAAAAGGCTCCCATAACCCCCACGTCCACACTTTTATATTTTTATTTTATTTGTTTTTGTCAATTTCTATGAATAGGCCAAAAATAATGTTGAATGTTTGCTGAGTAACGGGTAACCAATAGTCGAGAACGATCTCTACTATAACGATCTCTCTTGTTTTGAATATACACTTGAACAAGCAGCAATGTGAATTCTGTAGCAAGCAGAATCTTTAGCATGCAGTGAGACGTTGGCTCTTTCAAATACACTTCCAATAACCTACTAACTATTATAGGCGGATTTTCAAAATTTTGTTCAATATTGATGACATAAAAATGCAGTGGCCAGGCCGTCCTTAGCGCGTGAGTGTTTGTGGACGTGGCAACGATTTAAAAAGCTAGCACTACGTAGGCGTCACTAGAAACTGCTTCTGTGTTTATACCCGTTACTCGTAGAGTAAAAGGGTATACTAGATTCGTTGAAAAGTATGTAACAGGCAGAAGGAAGCGTTTCCGACCATATAAAGTATATATATTCTTGATCAGGATCAGTAGCCGAATCGATCTGGCCATGTCCGTCTGTCCGTCCGTCTGTCTGTCCGTCTGTCCGTCTGTCCGTCTGTCCGTATGAACGTCGAGATCTCAGGAACTACAAAAGCTAGAAAGTTGAGATTAAGTATACAGACTCCAGGGACATAGACGCAGCGCAAGTTTGTCGATTCATGTTGCCACGCCCACTCTAACGCCCACAAACCGCCCAAAACTGCCACGCCCACATTTTTGAAAAAGGTTTTGATATTTTTTCATTTTTGTATTGGTCTTGTAAATTTCTATCGATTTGCAAAAAAACTTTTTGCCACGCCCACTCTAACGCCCACAAACCGCCCAACGCTGCTACGCCCACACTTTAGAAAAATGTTTTGAAATTTTTTCATTTTTGTATTGGTCTTGTAAATTTCTATCGATTTGCCAAAAAACTTTTTGCCACGCCCACTCTAACGCCCACAAACCGCCCAAAGCTGCTACGCCCACACTTTAGAAAAATGTTTTGATATTTTTTCATTTTTGTATTAGTCTTGTAAATTTCTATCTATTCGCCAAAAAACTTTTGGCCACGCCCACTCTAACGCCCACAAACCGCCAAAAACTGTTCTTCGCACTTACACTAGCTGAGTAACGGGTATCAGATAGTCGGGGAACTCGACTATAGCGTTCTCTCTTGTTTTATTGTTCCAAAAGTCTCAACGTTCACCTGGACGTACAGACGGACAACGTCCGGACATCGGATCGAATCTCCGTTTTTTTCTGATGAGTAAAATATATACCTTAAAGCCTTGTACCAGTTACATACTTTTCAACGAATCCAGTTATACACCTTACCTCTACGAGTAAAAGGTACAAAAACTAGCACACTCAACATATTCGTTTTCTAATGCTATCGCTACGTTTTCCTACGTTTCCGCTGATAATCGATCGTTTCAATAATTCAATTGTGATTCCATATATACCATAAAGTGAGCTAACAGAGTCACCAGGCTGCATATGTACATATTTCGTTACCCTTGCAGAAAGTATATGGATTTCAGAAGTTTGTAATGCTGTAAAGAAGAACTGTGCAAAAAAACCCATATAAACTATGGTTGATTTTTATCAACAGTCGAGTTAATATTATATTGGCTGCCATACCAAACAAATTTGTAATTCCATCGCTTAAATTATAAAGTATATATAATTTCGATTTTCGTTTGATGAAAATCGGGCGACTATATCATATACCTACTTAAGGAACAACAGTCGGAACATGAATAGCTAATTATTGAAATAGAAATCCTAGCTTCGCTGTTTTCGATCATAAAACGACTACATCGTTTAGTCAGAAAATTAATTGAATATTTCAAAACAAAATAATAGTTTTGTTTTTTTTTCTGATCATAAATTGTTATTTTTCACCAAGTTAAAAAGTATTTATATATTTGCAAGGGGATATAGGATTCGGCTTGCCGAATCTAGCTTCCGTTCTTGTATATATTTTTTAAACAGTTGATAACGATAATGAAGTGCTTATGTGCTATCAGGGTATAAATAGGACCCGAATTGAAAACACAAAATCAGTTGATAGTTTGCGGGATCAGAGAAAATAACAAAGTGAAAACAGAGTACTGAGTACTCATATTTAAAGCTACTTGATTATTAGTGTTTGTTGTTTAAAGTGCTGAAGACTAATCACCACTAATGGCTGTTAGTATGAATCTGATTTAAATAAGTCGCTTTACGAATAAGCTTGCATTCTACAAAATTTTATACGTAATTTACTCTTCAATATTTTTAAAAATTAATTTACTATTTTATTTCGACTTAGGAGAAATGTACATTAATTCATGTTCTTAACGCAAATGGACGTATTAAAGTGAATAGGCATCGCGTTGTTATAGCAACCTGCAGTACAATTAGTCGCCTTTGTAGTCGCTAAATAATAAATTAATAAAATCATTCCCAGTGATTGTCATACAAAAACAAGATGGAACACTATAGTCTTCCACTAGGAGAGTAACGGGTATCAGATAGTCGGGTCTCTTGTTTTGTATCTGCATTCTAGCTTTGCGCCGCATTTATTGACTCTCTTTTTCAAAGTCTTCCATCAATTCTTGTTTCAGGACCGTAGTTAGCAATTAAAATGTAATTTTGATCGTCATCTCGGTACCAAACATCAGCTCGAATGGTGCTTTTTGTTTAGTCGAATCAACATGCAAGTTGATTGCTTTTTGGCTTTTGACAACGAACCTATACCATTTATTTGTATTGTCTGCAGAAAGTTTACTAATGATGGACAGGATAACTCGGTTAACTCGCTCCTCTGTCCACTCCATCTGTTGTCCATACGTGCTGAATCGATATCTGCTTCACACACTCCTCAAAAGAGTCAGAGATAAAAGCTGCTCCTCTGTCTGTCACGATCCTAGCAGGAAATTCCAAAATATTCGACCATTCCTCCAGCTTTTTCATAACTTCATCGGCCCCTGTAGATTTTGTGGAGAACTACCACACAAAATCCATCGACTATTGGCCTAAGTAATCCAGATGCAGCGTCTGTAACGGCTGACCTTCTTTGTCAATACAATTCAGGTTACCTTCCTGCTTACCAATCTTCTTATTGGTCAGCATGCACTTTATGCATGTGGCGATTCCCTGTGACACGTTTCGCCTCATATGCGGGATAAAAAATTGCTGTTGCAGACTGTGCATCGTCTTCGTTATTGCAGAGTCCATCTGCATGGGCTTCATTTATAATTTCATGCTTCATAGCCTTGGGTACAACGAGAAGATCACGACCGTCAACATGTTTGTACAAAACATCTTCCTTTAGCTTATATCGTTGGTAATGTTCCTTCCCCAAGATACATAAGAGTGCATTAATAATTTTACTTTTGACGACATGTTTCATTAGATCCTGCAGAGACAAAATCCATTGCGAACCTCGCGAGAAATATTCTTCTTCTTCACAGTTTGGGTAAACGCTCCGCAGTCAGTTACTAATACAATGTTTACACCCAGCAAGTAGTGTGTAAAAATTCTCCATTGCCAAGTATGCTGCTTTTATCTCCAGGATTCAGCTATGTCGTTTTGAACCGCTTTTCGAGGTATTTTTACTCCAGAAAAATATTTCTCTTCTTCAACATCCAAACCGCCGAAACATCGTTGCGCCAAATCCATCCTTTGAAGCGCCTATGTGCAGTTCCGTGGGTGCATTCTGTGAAGCGACCCGAAGTGGTTCAGGGCAAAGGCTATTCTTCAACTGATTAAATACGTTTAGCTCCGTGGTGTCCATCTTAAATTCAGAATCCTTTTTCAGCAGGTTAATGGTCAAGCTATGTGTGTGTATCAGAGAACTGCAGCAAGCCACCGGCACCGTAAGTGTACCCGCTAAACACCGGGAGTCTCCGCACCCGGGTGTTTGGAGACACCCTATTTTTAGCAATGACAAACACCCGGGTGTTTTGCCACCAGGGTGATTTTCTGTACTTGCACAAAAACACCCGGGTGTATGTATGCTGTGCAAAGAAGTTTAGGGTGGGTGACGCGCAAGCAAGGATCGGCCGCAGGTACTTTTCTGTATGCATAAAAATTGTATGGGTGGAAGCGAGACACGGTCCAAAAAATTTAGGGTGAATGGAAACACCCAAGGAAAAGGTCGTGCACATGTTTTTGCGTTTTGATGTATCTAATGTCTTAACAGAAAACAAACTTATGTATTATTATTATTATTTTTATTTTTATCATTTTAAAAAGAAAAATTATACATACAAAGTTAAATATGGTAATTAAATATTAAAAATTTTAACAAAGCAAATAATAATAGATATAAAGAAGAGAGAACGCTATAGTCGAGTTCCCCGACTATCTGATACCCGTTACTCAGCTAGTGATAGTGCGAAGGAGGTCTTCTACACTGACAGTTTTTGGCGGTTTGTGGGCGTTAGAGTGGGCGTGGCAAAAAGTTTTTGGCAAATCGATAGAAATTTACAAGACTAATACAAAAATGAAAAAATATCAAAACATTTTTCAAAAGTGTGGGCGTGGCAGCTTTGGGCGGCTTGTGGGCGTTAGAAGGGGCGTGGCAAAAAGTTTTTTGGCAAATCGATAGAAATTTAAAAGACCAATATAAAAATGAAAAAATATCAAAACATTTATCAAAATGGTTGGCGTTGCAGCTTTGGGCGGTTTGTGGGCGTTAGAGTGGGTGTGGCAAAAAGTTTTTTGGCAAATCGATAGAAATTTAGAAGACCAATACAAAAATGAAAAAATATCAAAACATTTTTCAAAAGTGTGCGCGTGGCAGTTTTGGGCGGTTTGTGGGCGTTAGAGTGGGCGTGGCAACATGAATCGACAAACTTGCGCTGCTTCTATGTCTTGGGAGTCTGTATGCTTAATCTCAACTTTCTAGCTTTTGTAGTTCCTGAGATCTCGACGTTCATACGGACAGACAGACGGACAGACGGACGGACGGACAGACGGACAGACGGACAGACGGACGGACAGACGGACATGGCCAAATCGACTCGGCTATTGATCCTGATCAAGAAAATATATACTTTATATGGTCGGAAACGCTTCCTTCCGCCTGTTACATACTTTTCAACGAATCTAGTATACCCTTTTACTCTACGAGTAACGGGTATAAAAAGAAATGCCTATTTCGTGTTGGTTAAATTTCTGTAAAAAGAATGCATAAATCTACAGATTTTGGGCATAATATATTTCGTTTTTCAGTACTTACTGTACTTTTCTTTTTCGTATGTTACCTACCACAGGCACTCGAATGTGAACACCCGCGTGTTTACCGAAAAAGGCACTTGCCTTTTTCTGCATGTTTGCCTTCTCTACCCTTCGTTATGAGTGGCGAGTGTGATCGGTACCCGCGACGTAGGGTGCCGCATTGATTCGGGTCCGCAGGCACCAGGGTGTTTGCAGACACCCGAATATTTTGAGCGGGTGTTTGTATGTACCCGCGATGACCGGTGTGAGTGGCACCCGCACTCGAAATTGTTGAGTGAGTGTGATCAGGGTGGCAAAAAATGCCACTCTTGTAGTTCTCTGGTGTGTATCCTCTTATCAACTTGCGAACAAAGCCAATCCAGCCATACAAACTACTGCAATGCTTTAACAGTCGTCAGGATAGCACTCTTTTCAGAGCCAGGCCAAATCCGTCCGACTAAGTAGTCGAACTCGACTATAGCACTCTCTCTTGTTTATAACTGAAATATGGTTTTATGGTACGTTGGTAGGCATCGGTAACTGTTTTTTATAGCTTCATTTATAACACAAATGTTTAAATACTTAGACTAGAAGTGTGATATATTGAATTAAAAATGTATACAACCAAGAGAGCCCGCTTTTTCTAGACATTCAGATACCCGTTACTAAGCTAGCGGCATATCAAGGGAAAAATTTTAAAAGTTTGTTTTAATAGATAGAAAAAAGTGAAATAAAATAAATCAAACCCCTTTTTATCAAAAAAGAGCATGAAACAAACTGCGGAACATTTTTTTTTAATAAGATAAATATGATTTAATTCATTAAGTTCTTTTAATTTATTTTATTTTATTTTATGTGTCCAATCTTAACAAATTAAAAATCATTCTAAATTTTGATTTCTTTTTATATCCTTGTGCTTTTCAGCTAAAAATAAAAATCGCAATTATAGGACAGAGCAATTTCGCTGCTGATGTTTTGGAGCTTCTGTTGGAGCGCTCAAATATCCAAATTGTAGGAGTCTTCACTATTCCAGATAAAGGCAGTCGAGAGGACATTTTGGCAACTACTGCTACCATCCACAATATACCTGTTTTCAAGTTCGCAAGCTGGCGTCGCAAGGGAATAGCACTGCCAGAAGTCTTGGAACAATACAAGTCTGTGGGCGCTACTCTAAATGTTTTGCCCTTCTGTTCTCAATTCATTCCCATGGAGGTGATTGACGGAGCGGTATTGGGGAGCATTTGTTACCATCCGTCTATCCTGCCACGTCACCGCGGAGCTAGTGCCATATCGTGGACCCTGATCGAGGGCGACGAAGTGGCCGGCTTCAGCATTTTTTGGGCAGATGACGGTCTTGACACAGGACCCTTGCTGCTAACCCGGCAAACGAACCTGGAACCCACGGACACGCTGGACACCATATACAAGCGCTTCCTATACCCCGAAGGTGTAAAGGCTATGGGTGTCGCTGTGGACATGGTGGCCAGTGGAACGGCACCCAAGATAATCCAGGCGGAAGTGGGGGCAACCTACGACCCAGCTATGTTTAAAACTGAAAATCAGATAATCAATCTTCAGGCCCCAGCTGAAAAAATTTGGAACTTTGTTCGCGGTCTGGACTCAGTTCCTGGAGCCATAGCCACGGCTCTGCATGATAATGGCTCAGAGGAGCAAATTCGACTCTTTGGAGCTCATCTGTACTCAGGTGGACCCGTGTCGAATGGAAAGGTTCTACGGCTAAGGGGCCTAACCAAACCCGCCTGGATACACAGCGGTGGTCTTCTTATAGAGGGAACCGACGGTGTCTTTGTCAACATTCGCCGCATTAAGCGTGGCACAAAGGTAATCAGCGCGAGCGAGTGGTTTAAACAAGCTGAGGATCAGTCTATAACCGATTTTAGCGAAGACGAATTGGCGAAGCGAACGTTGCTGGCCGGAATTTGGAAGGCAATACTCAAGGATGAAATCGACTCATCGACCGATTTCTTTGCATCCGGCGCAGGTTCAATGGACGTGGTGCGCTTAGTCGAGGAGGTTAAAGATGCCTTTGACGTGCCGCTGCAGAACGAGCAAGTTTTCATGGCCCCCGTGTTTGAGGAGTTCTTTAGCGAGCTGGTTAGGTTTCTTCGACTGGGCAGTGCCTGCTCCGGTGACCAGCAACTCGAATTTGAAGCATTTACGCTGAGGGCCAACAAAAGAGAGATCCGAGTGCCAACGCAACTTTTTATAAACGGCGAATTTGTTGACGCCGAGGCTCAACGAACTTTGGAAATTGTTAACCCAACCACTGAGGAAGTGCTTTGTAAAGTGGCCTGCGCCTCGGCCACCGACGTGGACAAGGCAGTGCAAGCAGCCCACTCTGCTTTTTATGGACCCTGGAAACAGATAACACCCAGACAACGAGGTCAGTTGATGCTCAACTTGGCTGATCTGATGGAACGAAATAAGGAGGAGCTGGCCACTATTGAGTCAGTCGACTCGGGAGCGGTTTACACGCTAGCCCTTAAAACCCATGTTGGAATGTCCATCGAAGCGTGGCGCTACTTTGCCGGATGGTGCGACAAAATCCAGGGCAACACGATTCCCGTTAACCCAGCGAGACCTAACAACGTATTAACCTTCACCCGTAAGGAGCCAATCGGTGTATGCGGGTTAATAACGCCTTGGAACTACCCTCTGATGATGCTTTCCTGGAAAATGGCCGCCTGCATTGCCGCCGGGAATACATGTCTCATAAAGCCAGCCCAGACCTGCCCGCTGACTGCTCTAAAGTTTGCAGAGCTAACTGTCCAGGCCGGATTTCCCGCAGGCGTGATCAATGTCCTGCCTGGAAAAGGTTCAGATGCAGGACAGGCAGTGGCAGACCATCAGCTGGTCCGTAAACTTGGTTTCACCGGGTCCACGTCCATTGGCAAGCATATTATGAAGTCCTGCGCAGACTCAAACCTTAAAAAATGCTCCCTGGAGCTGGGCGGCAAGAGCCCGCTAATTATCTTCGCTGATTGTGATATGGACAAGGCTGTCAGACACGTAAGTATGCACCTGTTATTGTGAAAAAACAAAAATATGAAAGGTGGAAGATATAAAACTAATCATAGTGATTATGCGATTGATTTAAATTTGAAATTAGATTACGAAAAATGTTGTTCATGCGTTCATTTTGGTTGGCTGAAAAATATAATATGTATCACTACTGTATCATTCGGATAATTCATTAAGGTTTATCATTTGCTCTTTCTCATTTCTTTTGGAGGTTCTTTTGTTAACGAAGGTACTAATATTGTTCGGGAAAGTTGACTATAGCCTTACTTATTCTTAATTACACAGTATTTTTTGAAAAATTAATCGCCCACTATAACGCCCACATACGCCCATAATGTAAAGTCGGTCTATCGCCCAAATGCGAATAGCATTTGTAAATGTGTAAATATTATCTTGATCAGCTTGCCAATACCATGCTAATCGAACAGTGTCGCGATTTAAGATATCAATAACAAATCGAAAGCTTCCTATTTTTCATTCAGGGTATGTCCTCGGTGTTTTTTAACAAAGGAGAGAACTGCATCGCCGCGGGACGTCTTTTCGTGGAAGATCGCATACACGACGAATTTATACGACGCGTCCTTAAGGATCTGCGCACCATGACTATCGGGGACCCACTTGACCGCGCGACAGCCCACGGGCCTCAGAACCACAAGGCACACTTTGACAAGCTGCTGGAGTTTTGTAAACGTGGGGTCGACGAGGGCGCGAAACTAGTGTACGGGGGATGTCGAGTCCCACACCTCAAGGGATATTTCTTCACTCCCACAGTGTTTACGAACGTTACGGACGATATGTTCATTGCCCAAGAAGAGTCCTTTGGACCGATTATGATAATATCCAAGTTCAGTGGCAGCGACGTGGACTCCTTAATGCAGCGTGCTAATCGCACGGAGTATGGCCTGGCCAGTGGCGTTTTTACAAAGGATATTGGCAAAGCGCTTAGCTTTGCTGATAACATCGAGGCCGGCACTGTGTTTGTCAATGTATATAATAAGACTGATGTGGCAGCTCCGTTTGGGGGCTTTAAGCAGAGCGGCTATGGCAAAGATTTGGGTCATGAGGCGCTCAACGAGTACCTTAAGACCAAGTGTGTTACAATTGAATATTAAAAAGGGCTCAGCTCATGAAATAATGTACCACTTGTAGTAGAACCTATGTAGGTATAGACATATGTATGTATGTATTTAATGCAGACAACCATATAGTCAATAAAAAAATGTGCATTTATCGATTACTGGCGTTTGAGTTAGGGTTGCAGGAACAAGAGAACTGTAACGTTAATTGTAAAAAATAGTGACAACGAGCACTAAGAGTTTAATGTATCATGCTACAACTGCTATTGTAACTCCAAAATGCGTGAATCGTTTACGTCCAAAGAACTCTTAAAAATGAACTTTGAATTTTTTAAAACTTTTTTACTGTTGAGTAAAACGGTAGCGTTTCCGACAAATAAAGTATATATGTATATACACAATTCATCAGAATCAATAGCAGAGTAGAACTGGCCATGTCCGTCTGTCCGTCCGTATGAAAGTTGAGATTCAGCAAGCAGACCAACAAACCAGAGATATAGACGCAGCGCAAGTGTTTTGACCCATGTGGCCACGCCCACTCCAACGCCCACAAACCGCCCAAAACTGCCACGCCGACACTTTTGAAAAATGCTGGGATATTTTTTCATTTTTGTATTAGTCTTGTAAATTTCTATCTATTTGCCAAAAAGCTTTTAAACACACCCACTCCAGTCCTAATTTCTCCTTTGCACTTGCACTAGCTGAGTAATGGGTATTAAATAGTCGCCGAACTCGACTAGATTATGAACAGTAATTTCGATGTTATTTTGGGAAAGCTATGAAAACTTGGAAGATAAATAATAAATTTAACCATAATCGGAACAAAAATCAAAAAATTGCAAATACAAATAATAAAATAAAAGAAATAAAACATTTTCGTGATAGTTTTTGGCGGTTGTGGGCGGGGACCAAATGTTTTGGAACGTCGACAGAGATTTAGCGGGACTATATTAAAATAAATATTAAAATAAAATGAAAATCTACAAAACCAATAGTAAATGGAATAGAATCATTCAAAATATGTTTTTTTATTCCAATTTTTGTAATTTATTATCTCTTCTTTAGAGACTATCAAAAAGTTGTCTAATCTTATTCTATATAAGGTTACAATTGAGTTTAAAAATGTATTAGGGGTACAACCAGGGCTGGTTGATCGTTTCGCTGCAGCGGACTTGAGCTGCGGACTCTTAGTAGCCGTCTGGCGGCAGTAGCGCTTGTAAGTATAAGATCGACGACCGCATATTCATATGTGCCATCTAGATGTGGGTGATCGAACCAAAGAAGTGGCTCAAAAGAAAGGCAGAATTACAGTTATTTTCTTGAGTGGTTCTTGTTGGTTCTGTGAGTTTTGGTTTTGAGAGATTTTCTGTTCGCCTCTGTTCGGTATAAAAACCCATATGTTTATCGTTTGAAAAAAAAAAACAAGAGAGAACGCTATAGTCGAGTTCCCCGACTATCTGATACCCGTTACTCAGATAGTGGAAGTCCGAAGGAGAGTCTTCAACACTGACAGTTTTTGGCGGTTTGTGGGCGTTAGAGTGGGCGTGGCAAAAAGTTTTTTGGCAAATCAAAAAAATTTACAAGACTAATAAAAAAATGAAAAAATATCTAAACATTTTTCAAAAGTGTGGGCGTGGCAGTTTTGGGCGGTTTGTGGGCGTTAGAGTGGGCGTGGCAACATGAATCGACAAACTTGCGCTGCGTCTATGTCTCTGGAGTCTGAATGCCTAATCTAAACTTTCTAACTTTTTTAGTTCCTGAAATCTCAGCGTTCATACGGACGGACAGACAGACAGACAGACAGACGGACAGACGGACATGGCCAGATCGACTCGGCTATTGATCCTGATCAAGGATATATATACTTTATATGGTCGGAAACGCTGCCTTCTGCCTGTTACATACTTTTCAACGAATCTAGTATACCCTTTTACTCTACGAGATGGAAATGGGTGGCGAAGCCTTCCTTTTTTTTTTTGTTTTTGGTAAGTGTTTAAGTATCTGTTAAATATTGTGTATATCAATACCTTAATTATAAAACAATAATAAGTTTATTTATGTAAGGACAGATATATAAAGATATATTAAGGTTACATAATCTTTCCCGTCTTTCCGTTTAAAATATTATTAGAAAATATTAATATTCAGGGCTTTCAAAGTACTCTAAATTTTTTACATTTTTTAAAAGTTGCCTTTGATTTTAGGAAAGTTCACGTTAACTTTAGTGGAAATCACCCCCAAATGCAAGTAAAATCGCCATACATTTCACAAAATTGGGTCCTAGTTCAAAGTACCCTAAAATGAGGAAAAAAGAACCGTAGTAAGTAAGTTATCAAAATTATGCTCAATTTTAAGCGTTAATTTTTCTAAAATTAAGGGCTTAAGCCCTTTAAAGGTCGTTTCTCTAAATGTACAGGCAAAAAGGGTGATTTTTAGGGCGATTTTGGGTAAGCATTTGTATGAGTGTTCCGGTGAGAGCGCTTGGGGGGAGCGCAAGCGAGAGTCGGTGTTTACGTAGGACGCTGTGCTCAGCCGGCGACGAAGAGCACGACCTTTCGTGAGCCGTCGGCTTTAGTTTGTTGACCTGTTTATTAGAGCGGGACTCAGCGAGGTGAGCAGACAATATTGAGCCGGCGATCGTCTTGCACTTTCTGGCTCTGAGCACGAAGCTCACGTTGGTTCTAAATTAAAGATTTGATGTTTAATTTATATAGGCTTTGATTGTTTTTATTTTTGTTTTTATTTGCTTTTCCGGAGCACTCGACCAGGGCGAGTGTCGCTTATTAAGAATTAGGTATTTTATTTATTTATGTGCATATTATAAGGGGTATTTCACCATAAAAGTGCAACCTATTTTACCTGATTCTTGAATATATATCCTTAATTCAGGGAAAAATGCAAAGCAATTGCAAACTTTCAAAAGAGGCTGTCGTTGAGACTTCAGAGCCTCAAATGCTAACCTCAATGTCAAACTGGTTAATGTTCTAGTCGCGGCATACAGTTTATATATTACGGCTAGAAGCCGAGCAAGAAAACTAAATGCGATATCAGAAACTGTATTGCAACACTAAAAAACCAACTCTATATATTTTCATATAACAAAACAAAATAAACCTAACCTCAAGCTTGTCTCGGCAATATGTTCCACAAAAGCAAACCCTTGTAAGTGGAATTATTTAAGCTAAACATGTTTTAAAGCAATGCCCGTTTTTGTAATGTAAATTGTATATGTATAGGGTGTTTTTTTTAGAGGTATAGAACTTTAAATTGCAATAAAACAACGATGGATTATTCGATTGACATGAATTTTATTGACATGAAAGATAATCTTGTGGCATTACATTTTAAATATGATTTCTGGCATATGACCGCCACGGCTGGCTCGGATGTAGTCCAATCTGGACGTCCAATTTGCAATGACTTTTTCCAACATTTGGCCGTATATCGGCAATAACACGGCGAATGTTGTCTTCCAAATGGTTTAGCGTTTGTGGCTTATCCGCATAGACCAATGACTTTACATAGCCCCACAAAAAGTAGTCTAGCGGTGTTAAATCACAAGATCTTGGAGGCTTATGAAAAATCGGGAACAACAGCAATCTCGTTTTGGGCCCATTCGACGAATCTACGCCTTGCTTGATGATCGTTTGGTTTCAATTCTTGCACGAGTTGGATTTTGTAAGCACGCATGACGAACTGCCAAACCAAACTGAGAATAAATCACTTGACAGCTGTTAAATCGGTCGCCATCTTGAACAGTAATGCCAACTTAAAGTTCTATACCTCTAAAAAAAACACCCGTTATAACAAGAATTGTATTACAGCAGAATTACTTTAAGGCAAACTAGCCCAACCACATTGTTTAAGCCTTATTATATTTTGGGTTAAGTTAAGTAATCTTTAATTGTACTCTTTAAAATGCCACGGACATAAACTTCAAAAATAACTTTACCTCAAACTCCATGTTAAACAGAAAAATCAATACATATCACATAACCGGAAAAATATAGAGCTTCTCTATATGTTCTTCTTCTTTCTTTCGCTTACTGCGCAAGACCACCGCGGATTCGTCGCACTTTGAATTTCGCCGCTGGAATTAAAAGCTTGTCGTTGCCGTAACCGGGCGGGCAGTTCTGAAACGTTCTAATTGGCATAATGCCGAATAAACTTAAGTCCTGTCGTTAGACTAACAACGCGTGGAGGTAATTATTTTATTATACCAGTTACTAGAAGAAACCGTTTCCGACCCTATAAAGTATATATATCCTTGATCTCTCTGTACGTATAAACGTCGAAATCTCGGGAACTATGGCCAGATCGACTAGGCTAGTGATTTAAAGATTTTTAAGATTATATTTCGTACTATAATTTTATTAGAAAACAATTTTACGTTGTAATATGTAATTCGTTTTTTTTTTCCTTTTTTATAAATAATCTTGCCAGTTGCCAAAAAGTTTTGGCCACGACCACTTTAACGCCGTATAATGCTGTGACGCCCAAAATTTTTAAAAATATTTTGTTTTTCTTGATTTTATTTGCCCTGGCCATTTCTATCGATGCAGCCAAAAAATATTTACATTTCTAGTTCGCACTCCCACTAGCATGCATTCAATTCTAGTCTTCTTCGTACAATGGCTCTGTACGCTGCAAACAGGAACTTGGCCTCCCCTCACGTTTTTCCTTACGTATTCTGATGTGCGGAATATCATTGATTAAAGCTGAGACGAAAAGAGGCTGCACACACGGGCCACATAGCAAAATCACGTCTACATAAGCAAGATAGGATATCGACAGAATATCAATCATCGGCGCTTTACGTCTTTTTGTCTGGACCAAGAACATCGGTAAAAAGATGTTCTACAGCCAAAGAAACTTCATCGGTTTTTTCTAATGCCTTGGGAATATCTCTTCTATTGTCCCTAGCAGACGGGGTTTAAAAAATTGCAGTCAAAGTTGCAGATGCTGCAATATTTTTGCTTTTTGCTATTTTATCTGCTAGCGATACTACAAATTGTACAATTGATTCTGTTTCTGCTTTTAAGAAAATCTGCAGTCAAAGCTAAAGCAAAAATCAAGCAGCGACGTAAATCAGAGATCTGCAGCAGTTGTTATACTCAGTTTTCGTAGAGTAAAAGGGTATACTATATTCGTTGTCCGTCCATATAAACGTCGAGATCTCAGGAACTACAAAAGCTAGAAAGTTCAGATGCATGCACACACCAGAGACATAGACGCAGCGCAAGTTTGTCGATTCATGTTGCCACGCCCACTCTAACGCCCACAAACCGCTCAAAGCGGCCACGCCCACACTTTTGAAAAATGTTTTAATATTTTTTCATTTTTTATAAGTCTTGTAAAATTTATCGATTTGCAAAAATTTTTTTCTAATGCCCACAAACCGGCCAAAATTGCCAGGCCCGCACTTTTGATATTTTTTCACGTTTTTGTTAGTCTTGTAAATTTCTCTCCGCTTGCAAAAAATCTTTTTATCACGACCACTCTAACGCCTACAAACCGCCAAAATCTGTGAATGTTGAAATTTCTACTTCGCCTTTTTTCTAGCGGATATGGGATAGCCCGGGAACTCGACTAAAGCGTTTACTCTTGTTTTTTTTCTCTATTTGGTGCATCACAGTTTTAACATTATTTAAAAATTTTTACATGTTTACTTTTAGGTAAGTAAGTACGACGAGGAAGGGGAATCACGAGGGAGCTAGTGGAGGCTTAGGGGGTTGGGTGGTAACTTGAGCGCATCGCTGCCAAATTTCTCAAAAGGAAATAAACAAAAATCGTTTTAATTCGCTACAAAATAAAACCGTCTTTTTATTTTAAACAGGGTGACATTTTTGAGGCGCAATGGTGAGCGGATTCTTTCTTAAATTCTGCTTTAACTTCGTTTGACGATTTCGTTCTTCATGTCAGGCTGGAGCTGATCGATGAGCAGCAAAAAATTCGAAAAGTTCTGAGCGAGCTTGAAGAATCTGATTTGTATGAAATTAAAAGTAATTTGAGTGCACCATTTGATGATGTTCTCGAAATGATTAAATCCTCAGTACTGTGGGAAATTTCAAAGCGCGCTTCGCAAATGCATTCGCCCTCCACTCTTGATGTCGGCATTTCGCCGTGTGATTGTGGCCATTAGAAGCGTTCACTCTGGAATTCACTATAAAATTCGTTAACGACACTAATAGATAGTCATCCCCTACCTCACAAAAATAGAGAAGCTACAGCATCTTCGATCCTTTCTGGGGGACTGGAAATTTCGGAGGGCAACTATGCCATAGCTTCGTGGAATTGTTAAAAAACAGATTTGATAATCGTCGCTTAGTTTTTTAGGCTAAATTCTCGGGCTAAGGATAGTGCAGAGTGGTTCCGATTCAATGCTTCGTGAGCTGTCTGATAAATTATACGCTCAAATTGATGGATTCATTATTTTCCAAGTACATGTCCTAAAGCTGTATACGGCGAGTCAGGCCAAATGGGAGGACCCAGCCTTAAAAAATGTAATTCCAACGTGGGAATCCATGGCATTCCATCCATTTTTTGGAGCCGCGATGCAGGACACTGGAGACTATGGATTTCGACATGGCAAGCTATGCGCCAGTTGGGAGCTAATCGTACATCTAATATGCGTAGCTCAGCCTTTCTCGCCACAAATATTAGACCTCCGACATGTGTTTTCTGTAATGCTTCTGGGCACTCAATTCAGGATTGTCAGAGCTTAAATAACCTAAATTCAGAAAGTCGATTTCGAGAAGCAAAAAGACCAACTCTTTGTATAAATTGCCTTAAGAGTGGTCATCAATTGAAACAGTGCACCTCCGGCCATTGCCGTGTCTGCGGGTCTTAGCACCACAGTCTCCTTCATCTGGGAAACTTGTCTCGCCTTCACCACATGAAGATCTCAGCTGTCCTCAGATTCATTTAATCATTCCCAGTCCTAACGACGTTTGTAAGTGGAACATTCCCCAAAACCTTAAGCTCGCGGATCAAGATCCTCAGCGCGTAGATTTATTGATTGGCGACAGCCTATTTGGGACCTGCTGTGCGTTGGTCAAGTCAAGCTTCTGCCGGGATTGTTTCTAAATCAAAAGACTTGTTTCCGGAGACTGTGGTCGCTCCAATGCACTGTGGTCCAGTATTCGATTTTACTTGCATAAAGTATAAAAATTAAGCTACAGACTTGAAACTCTGTACATTTTGTTGTTGTTAAAGCACAAATAGTTTGCACACAAAATTTGTCCGTGCGACCACGCCCTCTCTTGCCTCCCATATTAACTACAGGTATGACTAAGGAGTCAACGAAATTTTATTGTTTTTTTTTAAATATAATAAACGTGTCTTGCTCCTGCATTTTGGTAAGATAAGTTTCGGCGTCCCACTTGCAGTGGTGTCTTGGAGTTTTTAAAATCACTAGCAAGAATTGTTATCTTAGTATGTTTGGAAATAAATCGGTCTAGTTGTCTCTTACACTCGGGCAGATTTCTTTTAATGAATAATTCAAAATTGACTATTTTTTTTTGTCAATCTGTTCTCTTTTTTCCGATTCCAGATTATTGTTGTTGATTGCGGAATAAACGTAATCTGAAACATAACTTATTTGCCGATTGTTACGCCTCCAAATGTCCAGGAGGTCGCTATGTCTGAACTCGAACTTGCCTACATAAAATCAAATTCTTAGAAAACGAGCACAAGATATTACTTTACCGTCAAAGACAATAGTTAAAGGTACAAACTGACGTCTTTAACTTATGTCAGAAATTGTCAGAAAATAAGTTATACTCCACGAAGCACAGGGGACACATTAGAATTTTCTATTAAAATTCACATAAGTTTTATGTTAAGCAACACAAAAATAGTACAACTACACATGTATTAACTACATACGTTAAGAACTAAGTACATACTTTGACCTTTTTTTACCATATATTACTATAATTATTGGATGTGTATTAACAATCGTATCACGTGCAAAAGTAAGCAAATAATTTGGCGCGAATTGCCTTCTCGCAATCAGCTGTTCAATACTGCACTTTTAAAAGCTCATAAAAGACGTTAGTGAAGGTTTCGGTCAATATTGTTTTTGGTTTTTTATTTATATGATAAATTTTCTTTTAGAAAATAATTGATAAAGAACGATATATTGACATAAAAATTTAGACTTAATGAAAAAAAAACGAATTCTGGACCATAGTGAAATGCAAGGCTTTAATATCGTCGTACGTTTTGCCTAATGAGAAAACTCCACCAATTCGTATTGAAGTGCTGCTTCGGCGGTTTTTGGGAGGATTGCGCCGAGCCCATTGTCTGTTCTACTAGGAAAGAGCTTGACCGTACGCGCATTTCGTTAAACACTTTACTCGCTTGCCTTCTGGCGCATTTATTCTTTTCGATTGCCAGTCAAGTTCAGTTTAGATCTTTTGAGGGAGTCCTCTGCAAAGATTCTTATCTCTTGAGAGAAAACTAGAGCAACGTCCAGCCGTCAAGGCCCAATACAAGGCTTTCATTAGGAAGTACTCGCATTTGGGGCATATGTCAGAAGTTTCGACAGAAGAATCCAATTCCGGGCGGTATTTTTTGCCTCATCATTGTCTATGGATGAGGAGGCGACATTTTTAGTGGGTCCTGAGATTCTTCGCCGTAACTTTTATTTTGATATTTTGGTATCTATCGCCAGCTCCAAAGAAAAAGCCATCAATATAATCCAGCAGACGTCCGCGCTCTTGTCCAGAGGCAATTTTTAACTAAGGAAGTTTTGTTCAAATATACCGGCTGTTTTGGAAGAAGTTTCGGAAGATGATAAGGGGCCGTCCATAAACCTCGTGACGCTCCGAGGGGGGGAGGGGGGGTTTACAATAAAAGTCACGCGACGTACTGATTTTTGTATAAGAAAGCTGCTATAAGGTAAGTTTTTACGTACTGAAAATTTGACTACGTGAAATTCTTGAATTGAATCTCGCGCCACATTTTGTCACATTTTGCCAACTTTGAACGCACGATAATCAGCTGTTGGACATGTGCTCGAGAAAATTTTCTTTTTGTTTTACCTATTGGTGGGGGGGGGGAGGGGGTTAAAAGTGGCCCAAAATTAGCGTCACGAGGTTTATGGACGGCCCCATGATGAGTCCTTCTTGAAGTTTGGCGATGGAGGCGAATTTACAAAAACGCCAGGCTTCGCCTGGGATCCAGTGTCTGATCAGCTGTTGTTCTCATATTCAACCCTCCAATCAACATCAAGGCCTTACCGACGTTAATCACTAAGTCCAAGATTTTTCTTTAGCTCCTGTGCAAGGATAAGTTGTCCTGGGACGATAGTCTTCCTTAGCGTAGCTGACTCCTAGCTCGACGTATAGCTGAAATATGTAAATTGAACGCATTCGAAGGAAAATTCGAATGCTGGCGCGACTCAACTGTGGTGTTTTCTGGGATTTGGGAGGAGCCCTTAAGATTGAACGTGTTTGTAGCAACTCACGAGTTGACCGGTACAATGAAATGGCGCTACATTCCCACTGCGTTAAATCTTCCAGATATTCTTTCTCGAGGAGCTCTTCCCAGCGAGCATAACAAGTCCCCTTTGTGGGCCCATGTACCGGCCTTTCTGAGTAGCCCCAATCCTGATTGGCCACAAAAAGTATTAACAGTGAAGCCAATACTGGAACTTCGTCGAAGAATCTTGCTTGTAAAATCTTCGTACACTGATATTGTTGAATGTTATAAGTATGCGAATTCATTGGCTGCTTTGCAGGGTACGTTTGGATACATCCATAAGTTTTGCAACCGAATTCGCCATCCCGGGCTTACTGTCACTGACGTTTAAAGTGGGACTACCCTGTTGCTGGGTCTGGTTCAGCGTGGTCCTTTCTGGAATGACATCCTTTCAGACCAAGGGGGTAATACAGCCGTCTAGGTGACTTGCCTCGCTGCCACCCTTCATTGACCAAATTGGACTTATTCGAGTAGATGGTCGGTTGAAGAACTTTTCGTTGGATTTCAATGTCCGCCACCCAATCATCCTACCGAAGGATCACCCAGTTACTATGGCCATTATAAATCACGCTCATGAGCGCAACCTACATACTGGTCCTCGCGCTCTTCTCAGCATAATTATTTTTTTTTTTTAACTACTTGCCCGAGTCTCTTGGCCGTTTATCGTACGGCTCGAATCGCGGGAAGATAGACGCGATATAGACGACAGTAAAAGACGAGGAAATATATATATACTAGTAAGATCTAAGAATTTGTTAAAAACGTAATTATTGATCGCTTTAAGAACGGCAGAGAGTCAGAATTAGAGATGACGGGATAAAATCTATTTTAGTCAGAACATAATAATCTGTAGGGATCATTATAGTTAGATCTAGATTGATTTACGTAGTTTCTAGTGAATCTGCTTGAAACAGTGAAGTTTAGCCGACTAACCAAGTCGGAACTATCAACTTCACCACGAATAAGGTTAAAAATAAAGACTGTTCCAAGCATAAGCTAATTAAGTTAATTAATATTACTCTACTGGAATAAGGCGTTCCGAGTAAACTTCATATTGTGGACTCCAAACAGGTGATCCATACTTGAGGATCGGACGGACTAGAGATATGAATAAGGTTTTGGTCATGTAAGGATCATCAAATCCCTTTGACCACCCTTTTATAAAACAAAGCACCCCCCTGGCCTTATTGACAATAGACGAAATATGGTCTGACATATGGTCACCAAGAGTGTAAGTGAACCCATGCTGACATGGTGATATAATTGACCTACAAAGGTGCTGCAAATGAAGAGTGATAACGTTTTCAAAAAGCTTAGGGATAGCAGACAATTTGGAGATTCCTCTGTAATTGCTTGCATCCGATTTGCTACCCTTTTTATGGAGAGGGATCACAAAGGACTCCTTTCATATATGAGGGAACTGTGAAGATTCCAGAGATAAGTTAAAAAGTTTAAACAGTAGAGGTTTGCACAAGGCTTGCGCACAGAATCTAAGCACACAGCCAGGAATTCCGTCGGGACCTGGCGAATAGACAGGCTTATCTCGCTGAAGATCATAAAGCAGTGAGCTTTCGTTTAGAGTGGGACAGAATATTAAATTCGACTTTGATACCGCGTAAGAGTAAGGCCGTTCGGAATGAGGTAACGTAGAATATGTAGTTTGAAAAAACTTGAAACTACGAGTAGATCGGCTATTGCCTGATCCGATGTTACCGTAGTATTTTCAAAAAATTGCGAGGAAGGGTAACTGCTTGCTTTGCGCTTAGTGTTAACGAAATTATAAAACTGTTTGGGATCCTGTGCGAACTGGCGAGCACTTACATATTTAGAAAATACAGACTGAGAGCCGATATTTTTAATTTTTATATAAAGTCTGGACTTAACATTTCATAGATATGTAAACTCTTTATTAAACCAAGGAGGTTTGTTAGAGATGGACGGATAGTACATCGGAACACAAGATTTAAAAACTGATTTAATTGCAGTATAAAAAATATTTAAAGCATCGGCCATTATGTTGCCAGAATAAAGATCGGACCAATTAAAGCCAGATATAAAACAAGAGAGAACGCTATAGTCGAGTTCCCCGACTATCTGATACCCGTTACTCAGCTAGTGGAAGGGAGAAGGAGAGTCTTAAACACAGTTTTTGGCGGTTTGTAGGCGTTATAGTGGGCGTGGCAGAAAGTTTTTTGGCAAATCGGTAGAGAATTTACAAGACTAATACAAAATGAAAAAATATCAAAACATTTTCAAAAGTGTGGGCGTAGCAGCTTTGGGCGTTTGTGGGCGTTATAGTGGGCGTGGCAGAAAGTTTTTGGCAAATCGATAGAAATTAGAAGACTATACAAAAATGAAAAATATCAAAACATTTTCAAAAGTGTGGCGTGGCAGTTTTGGGCGGTTTGTGGGCGTTAGAGTGGGCGTGGCAAAATTTTTTTGACAAATCGATAGAAATTTACAACACCAATACAAAAATGAAAAATATCAAAACATTTTTTAAAAGTGTGGGCGTGGCAGTTTTGGGCGGTTTGTGGGCGTTTAGAGGGGCTGCAGCATGATTCGACAAACTTGCGCTGCGTCTATGTCCCTGGAGTCTGTAGCTAATCTCAACTTTCTAGCTTTGTAGTTCCTGAGATCTCGACGTTCATACGGACAGACAGACGGACAGACGGACGGACAGACGACAGACGGACAGACGGACAGACGGACAGACGGACGGACAGAACATGGCCAAATCGACTCGGCTATTGATCCTGATCAAGAATATATATACTTTATATGGTCGGAAACGCTTCCTTCTGCCTGTTACATACTTTTCAACGAATCTAGTATACCCTTTTACTCTACGAGTAACGGGTATAATGATTTAGCCTCCGAAAGTTTGCCTTACGAAAACAATGAATTCGTTTGGTTGACTTATCTGGCCTCTCTTTTATTACGGTACCTGTGTCGATTGTCACCTCGAAAGTTGGATGGTATGGATCTTCTGGTTGACTAAGAGGTGCTACTGTAGTCAGAAACACACTTTCAGGAATTGTAACAAAGCATAGATCCAATAATCGACCAAGAGAATTTCGAATATAATTAACTTTCGTCAACGATATGTCGAGCAAGCCGTCAATAAAGTCATGCTGTGTATAGGCAGAAGAATATTCGACTGTTCTTCTGTGGACCCCTTAGTGCCTAGTATATTAAAGTCACCTAGATCATGCAGTTGGTCCCTATCGGACAGTCTATTTGAAACGGATTGGATAGCGGACAAATGGTTTATATATTCAGGAAATTCAGAAGACGTCGGAATGTAAGAGCACGTAATATGAACATAGCTATCAGACAATGACTGATTTACGCATAAGAGTTCTAAGTTACGCAACTCGTCAAGAAGTACCACCTCTGACGTGAGGGTTGACCTAACAGCAATTAGGTCACCACCTCCCCGCCTGGAGGGACGATCATGCCTGTGTAAGTTAACTAAAGTTAACCGGGCGACGGCTACGACCGATCGTCCGAAGACTCGCTCCGGCCAAACTGCTGACACAGCGTCTGGCCGGAAGCCCGTGCATAGCCGGCAAACACTACCCGTTGGAGTGGCCGCTATGAGTTTCAGATTTTGTTAGCCTTAAGTCAGTTTCATTTTGTCTTCAGAATAAAGAGCAACTGCTCATTAATGTCACTCCGGCGAAAAGCCGTCATACTTTTTATTAATTGGTTAGTGAGCCTCAAGGGCCACTGATAACGGAGTTAGTTTCTCCCAACCTATTACCAATAGGACAGAGCGACGGCGCACAGCCGCCTCACAACTGATTAACAGTTACATCGGCCAACCGGCCAGCCCACCAGTGACCGCAGCGAGGGACACTTCCCGGCGACCCCTCAGATAACCAATCAGTTGGCCAGACACGGCTAATTTCATCATTAACTACTTTGACCACCAGACCACCACCTTAGTGACTGCAGCGAGGGATTATTTCTGCATCTCTATATACTTTAATTAATTGGCGCTCAACTAGCGGGAAACACGCACCCGCCCATATCACACAGAATAAACAGAATAATTACAAAACATGTAAGTGGGCCCGCTGGTCACACCTTTTACGTCTTCGATACAAATTCCATAGTTCAGACAAGCATTAAAATATTAAAATAAACCAGTCTGAAGAGTGTTTTTCAAAAATCTCAATATTGAATGTGACGACTAATAGGTGTTTGATGTTTAATTCCAATTTTTTATCCGGTGGAGGAGATTTACCCGAATCCCCATTGTTTAATAAATAAATATTATAATATTATCACATATTTTCACCGCGAAAAAAATTTAATTAACATCATAATCCGTTGCAAATACGGCGTATAAAAAATTAATTTAATTTAATTCGCTCACAGTTTATGTGTTACGGCGCATTGTTATTTCGCCGAGCAGTTAAATTTTTTTCGCATTGTGCACCCAACAGACATTATATGCTGTTACACTGCAAATATTTTTGGTGAGACAATTGACATATTGCGAGGGCTAAATATCAGAGCCAAGGCTCTCACAATTTAATATGCCAGATTTGAATTTTTATTTGACATTTAATTCGGTTTTGTATATCACATCGCTCGAGTAGAAATTCTTGGTATTAGCTTCGCAGTCCACTTTGTATCTTTTATTGTCCCCACTCCACCGCTGTGAACCCGATACGGCCGCGCATGCATTTTTGTTTCAATTATTTATTCTTCGCTTCTTTGTTATAGTGGCGGAAGCTCAGCTCCCGCATACCCCCTACCTTGCCGCTGCTCCGCGTGGCGACGGCTTGGTTCGAACAGCTTCATACATAGTTGTTAAGGCGGCGGCCCCGTCCCCGCGTACTTCTTGCATTGCCAGCTGCCTTCATGGGCAAAATAGCTGAGCGGGCATTGCATACCAGTGCAGTTTAACTTAAGCACATATGAGCTCCCCGTTTACACAATATAGGGAAAATAAACGGTACACTAGCGGCTCAGATTCCGACATTGAAGGGCCCCGCGCGCTTCCACCCCAATACGGGCACCCGCTGACCCCCTTCAGTTAGAACCATGGACCCAGATCAGCTTAGGGTTGTGATTCAGGCCGCCGTTAATCATGCCTTGGCAGAAGCGGCCGGTGAAGCCATGCGCAGAGAAGAAGAAATGCGCCAAACTATACGACAGTTGGCTACCCAAATTGCAGCGGTGCAAATCGCACCCACACAAGCGGCAGCCCCTATAATCAAAGTATACCAACCCATTGATATCACGGGCAACGTCGAGTGCAACGAGCCTCTGGATGCCGTAAAATGCTTGCCCGAATTTACGGGAGCACAAGAGACATATGTCTCTTGGCGACAGGCGGCGGTAGCCGCATATTACATATTTAGAAATTATGTAAATAGCTCACGCCACTACCAGGCGGTCGTTATAATTAGAAGTAAAATAAGAGGCCCTGCCGATGCGGTGCTATCTTCGTTCGGCACTGTATTGAATTTCGATGCGATCATAGATCGCCTCGATTTCACATATAGTGACAAACGCGCGATTCACGTCATCGAGCAGGAGATGGGCACCCTCAGACAGGGGAGCCTGACTATATTACAATACTACGACGAGGTCGAGAAAAAGCTCACCTTGCTTACTAATAAAGCCACCATGTCGTATGAAACGGCGGCGGCAAAAATCTTATGCGACAAGTTTCGGGATGATGCGCTCCGTATATTTATTTCGGGACTCAAGCGCAGTCTTTCCGATGTCCTCTTCTCGGCGAAGCCGAAGGACATGCCAACTGCGTTGGCACTAGCTCAGGAAGTGGAATCAAACCACGAAAGGTACACCTTCGCAACATCGTTTGCAAAAAGCCTGGAGAATAGGGATAGGAAGCAATACCCAATGGCGCAAGAACGCCAACAAACGCCCTACCAAGCGCACTCCCAAGTAAGCGGGGGAAAAAACCCACACTTTACTAAACAGGTTAAGGCTCAGGTACACTCGGCTCCGCATAACGACAGGCGTCGTGAAAACACACTAGAACCCATGGAGGTTGACCCATCTATGTCCAGGTTGAGACAACCCACTCAGGCACAGGCCTACCAAAACGGGAAGCCCGCCCACTCCGGTCGTTCACACCCTCACAAGAAACAGAGGGTTAATCACATCGCTCAGAGCGTAGATCAGGCCGAGGGCACGTACGCAACCACAGCCTCCAGCGCGGCGGACAAAGTCGACGACGACACCATTTCTGAATATGATTTAGAAGTGATTAATTTTTTAGGGGAAAATCCCTGCTGCCCGTCATCAGACGAAGAGTAGCGGGGAAAGAGATGAAGTTCCTCATCGACACGGGTGCGTCAAAAAATTTTATCCGGCCTCACAAAGGCTTAAAAGGCGTTCGCCCCGTCGATTCCCCATTCACCATCCATTCACTCCATGGTGTTACCACGATCACGAAAAAATGCTTCGTGTCACTTTTTGATTTGAAGGCCACGTTCTTCATTTTACCTGATTTGTCTTCCTTCGACGCGATCATTGGCCTCGACCTACTTAAACAGGCAGGGGCATCGCTTTGTCTGGCCTCCGGCCACCTCAGATGGGGCAATGGAGAAGAAAAAATTGAATTCCACCCATGCCCCGACGTCAATTTTACCGAAGTGGACTGCCCAGATGCGCCACCCTTAATCAGAAACGCGTTCTTAGAAATGCTGAAGACTAGGAAGAAGGCTTTTGCAAACCCCAACGAGGCTTTGCCCTATAACACATCGGTGGTAGCTACCATCCGAACAGTTAGTGAGGAGCCCATATACGCAAAATTATACCCGTACCCAATGGGGGCGGCGGACTTCGTCAACAAAGAGATTGAAGACCTGCTTAAAACGGGATAATTCAGAAGTCGGTATCCCCTTACAACAACCCGATATGGGTTGTAGATAAAAAAGGGACCGATGACCATGGCAACCGGAAAATGAGACTAGTTATCGACTTCCGCAAGCTTAACGAAAGAACAGTGCCCGATAAATACCCCATGCCAAATATCAACATGATATTGAGCAACCTAGGCAATGCGAAGTATTTCTCCACGCTGGACCTCAAGTCTGGCTATCATCAAGTCATTCTTGCAGAACGCGACAGGGAAAAAACCTCTTTCTCTGTGAATGGGGGAAAATACGAATTTCGCAGACTACCGTTTGGCCTCAGAAATGCAGGCAGCATTTTTCAGAGGACAATCGACGACATCCTACGGGAACAAATCGGCAAGTTCTGCTATGTTTACGTCGACGACGTAATTATCTACTCCGAAGACGAAAACTCTCACATCAAGCACGTAGATTGGGTTCTAAAGAGCTTGCACGATGCGAACATGAGGGTATCGGTAGAAAAGTCCAGTTTTTTTAAGAAAAGTGTGAGTTTCCTTGGGTTTATAGTCACTTGTAACGGTGCTACAACAGACCCAGAAAAGGTTAAGGCTATAAAAGAATTTCCGGAACCCAAAAGTGTTTTTGAGGTACGGTCATTTCTAGGTCTAGCCAGCTACTACAGATGTTTTATTAAGGACTTCGCGGCAATAGCAAGGCCTGTATCAGACATCCTAAAAGGGGAAAACGGAACAGTTAGTAGACACAGGTCACGAAACATTCCGGTTCAGTTCTCGGAGACGCAGCAACAAGCGTTCCAGAAACTACGAAACATCTTGGCATCCGACGACGTGATGCTAAGGTACCCCGACTACAAAAAGGCATTTGATCTAACGACAGATGCCTCGGCCCATGGCATTGGCGCAGTATTGTCCCAAGAGGGACGCCCAATAACAATGATCTCAAGGACATTGAAAGACAGGGAGGTTAACTACGCCACCAACGAGAGGGAACTCTTAGCCATAGTCTGGGCTTTGGCCAAGCTACGGCATTACCTGTATGCGGTTAAAGACATCAACATCTTTACCGACCACCAGCCGCTAACCTTTGCAGTATCGGAATCCAATCCGAATGCAAAGATTAAAAGGTGGAAAGCGCGCATTGATGAATCAGGGGCGCGTATTTTCTACAAACCCGGCAAAGAAAACTTGGTCGCCGATGCATTGTCACGGCAACAAATTAACGTCATGGAGGAGCAAGAAGCTCAATCGTGCGTGGCCACTGTTCAGCGAGCTTGACGCACACTATCGAAACGACGGATAAGCCCCTAAACTGCTTTCAGAACCAGATAACTCTGGAGGAGGCACGCTTTCCGTTAAAGCGCAGCTTCGTCCTCTTTGGAAACAAGAGACGGCATGCGATTAACTTCCCCTGCAAAGAGTCATTGATTGATGAACTCGCAGATGTAATCGTTCCGAAGGGCGTAAACGCCATTCATTGTGACCTGCACACGCTGGCACTAATACAGGACGAATTGGTTCGGAGATTCCCAGCCACCAAATTTTGGCACTGCAAAAACCGTGTAACGGATATTTTTGCAGTCCCTGAGAGACGGGAAATTCTTACCGTAGAACACAATAGGGCCCACAGGTCGGCCCAAGAAAACGTTAAGCAGGTACTCTCCGAGTACTACTTTCCGAAGATGACCAAGTTGGCTACCGAAATCGTAGCAAACTGCAAAACATGCGCGAAAGCCAAATACGATAGGCACCCAAAAAAACATGAGCTAGGCGAGACTCCGATCCCCTCTCATGTGGGAGAACTACTGCACATCGACATTTTTTCTACGGATAAAAAGTATTTTCTCACTTGCATTGACAAGTTTTCGAAGTTCGCAATTGTGCAACATGTCCACTCTAGGACAATCGAAGACCTTAAACCGGCCATACTACAGATTATGAATTTTTTCCCTAGGGCTAGAGTAGTTTACTGCGATAATGAACCTTCATTAAATTCGCATACTATCTCGACCATGCTTGACAATCACTTTGGCGTTAGCATTGCCAATGCACCGCCACTCCATAGCGTGTCAAATGGGCAAGTGGAGCGCTTTCATAGCACCCTTTTGGAGCTTGCTCGTTGCCTAAAAATCGACAAGGGCATAACCGATACTGTGGAAATTATTTTGTTGGCAACCGCCAAATATAATAAGTCAATTCACTCTGTCGTTGACAAACGACCAGTTGACATCGTGCAGGAGCACCCAGATGACCCACAGACGGAAGTCCGGAACAGAATCATTAAGGCACAAAACACGCTCAGGACCAGGGAAAACGCCTCCCGACAACACAGAGTATTCGAAGTCGGCGAGAAGGTATTGGTTAAATCCAATAGAAGGCTGGGAAATAAACTCACACCCTTGTGCGAGGAGAGAGCCGTAGAAGCGGACCTGGGGACCACGGTCCTCATTAAGGGGAGGGTGGTCCACAAGGACAATCTTAAATGATATAACCGACAATGTCCTTTATGGTTCTTTTATTATTCTTTTTTTATATTCATTTTTTATATTATATTTTTTATCACACCTTCAAGCCATCTGGCACACTTTATTTTTATATTCATTAGTTATTACACCTTCAAGCCGCTTGGCGCACTTTGTTTTTACTATAGGTTCGTAGCCACTGGCATAGTTGTTTTAGTTTTAATTTATCGGTGGTGGGAAAACCCTCTATATGCATAAAAATAGCTAAAATTTAATTTCACAGGATCGGACCAGCATTTTGCATACTCCTGTCCTTGGCGTCGGCCCACGTTACCGATTATTCACAGGCCAGGTATATCCCCGTTGTAGATGGCGAAATCCTAGTATGGGAGGAGTTTGCTTACGTCACGCACACAGCAAACCTCTCAGAATATGGGCGCGTAATAGAGGAGACAACCAACATGATAGACATGTTTCCGCTATCCCATATGAAGAAGCTTCTGAGCGTGGATACCGCCCACCTCCAGGACTTGTTAGAGTCGTTGGGCGTTCATCACAGAGTAGCTAGGAGCTTGGATTTCTTAGGATCTATGCTAAAGGTTGTAGCAGGGACACCAGATGCCAGCGACTTAGAGAAAATCAGGTTTTCCGAAATGAAATTAGTCGAGTCTAGCAATAGACAGATCCAAATTAACACCAAAACCCAAAATCAAATTAATCAACTTACCACTACCGTCAATTCAATTTTGAGATCAGCCGAAACCTCACAAATAGACACTGGACACCTATATGAAACACTGCTTGCTAGAAACCGCATGTTGATGGCGGAATTACAAAATTTAATGCTTGCAATAACCCTAGCCAGGATTAACATTGTTAGTCCGAACATTTTAGATCACGAAGACTTAAAAACAGTTTGGCTTGACACACCGACACACCTATAGGAGATCTTTTGTCCGTCTCGTCTGTAAAGATTTTACAATCCCATAACATTTTACACTTTATCATTAAATTCCCCAAAATTAAATTGGCCTGCAAGAAGATCACTATTTTCCCAGTTGCCCATGGTGGAACGATGTTGCAGATCATAGACAATGTCATAGCCGAATGCAGCGGAGAAGTTTACGCCATCAAAAACTGCTCCGAATCACCGAGAGCCACATTCTGCCGCCTAGCTTCAGAGAATTCGTGCGCCAAAGAACTGCACGCAGGTGGGGTAGCACACTGCGAGTACAAGAAAGTGACCTGCATCCGATAACCTACGTAGATGAAGGAATCATTATCATCAACGATAGGTCTGCCAAAGTGCGAGTGGACAACGGCACAGAAATCTGGACTCATGGCACACACCATAACCTTTGACAAACAGGCCACTATAAATGACACACTCTTCATCAACCACAATAACACCCAGAAGGGCTCCAGGGACAGCAAGTCTTCCCTTATTGAACATCACCGCCACCCAAGATGTCCTCAGCCTCCCGTATCTTCACCGTCTGAGTGAACGAAACTTGGAGTTCATCAAGGAGTTCAGGGAAGAGATCGACAACCATCGAACACGTCTCGTAGCAACTATTGCAGGAGCAATATGCTGCGCACTCATCTGCATCGGGCTCATTTTTAGGCGTTTCACCGAGGCAAAAAAATCTTCAGGCCAAATTAGGCAGATTATCGCTGAACTACAGACGGCCGAGGGCGGCCTTAATTCCGAGGGGGAGTAGTTAACTAAAGTTAACCGGGCGACGGCTACGACCGATCGTCCGAAGACTCGCTCCGGCCAAACTGCTGACACAGCGTCTGGCCGGAAGCCCGTGCATAGCCGGCAAACACTACCCGTTGGAGTGGCCGCTATGAGTTTCAGATTTTGTTAGCCTTAAGTCAGTTTCATTTTGTCTTCAGAATAAAGAGCAACTGCTCATTAATGTCACTCCGGCGAAAAGCCGTCATACTTTTTATTAATTGGTTAGTGAGCCTCAAGGGCCACTGATAACGGAGTTAGTTTCTCCCAACCTATTACCAATAGGACAGAGCGACGGCGCACAGCCGCCTCACAACTGATTAACAGTTACATCGGCCAACCGGCCAGCCCACCAGTGACCGCAGCGAGGGACACTTCCCGGCGACCCCTCAGATAACCAATCAGTTGGCCAGACACGGCTAATTTCATCATTAACTACTTTGACCACCAGACCACCACCTTAGTGACTGCAGCGAGGGATTATTTCTGCATCTCTATATACTTTAATTAATTTGTACATACCTGGGAAAACCTCAGAGTTAAGTATCTCCGGTTTTAACCAAGTCTCTGTAAACACAATAATATGGTATGCAAAGGAAAGGCTATCTGAATACAAATTAGTTAGCTTACTACACAAGCCTCTTACATTTTAATAACAGATAGTGAGACTATATTTTAGTTTTTTGAAGATGAAGATGAAGAATTAGAAGAGGAGGATTTGACAGTGATCTGGCCACGTGTGAGAAGTTTAATCCTACGGGCCCTTTTTTTCTATTTTTATACCCGTTACTCGTAGAGTAAAAGGGTATACTAGATTCGTTGAAAAGTATGTAACAGGCAGAAGGAAGCGTTTCCGACCATATAAAGTATATATCAGAGAACTGCAAGAGTGGCATTTTTTGCCACCCTGATCACATTCAACAATTTTGAGTGCGGGTGCCACTCACACCGGTTTTCGCGGGTACATACAAACACCCGCTCAAAATATTCGGGTGTCTGCAAACACCCTGGTGCCTGCGCACCCGAATCAATGCGGCACCCTACGTCGCGGGTACCGATCACACTCGCCACTCATAACAAAGGGTAGAGAAGGCAAACATGCAGAAAAAGGCAAGTGCCTTTTTCTCGGAAACACCCGGGTGTCTGGCAAAACACCCGGGTGTTTTGGTAAACACCCGGGTGTCTTGTAGACATTCGAGTGCCTGTGGTAGGTAACATACGAAAAAGAAAAGTACAGTAAGTACTGAAAAACGAAATATATTATGCCCAAAATCTTTATGCATTCTTTTTACAGAAATTTCACCAACACGAAATAGACATGTCTTTTTTATATCTTATATTTTTGCTTTGTTAAAATTTTTAAATTTAATCCCAATTAATTTGTGTATAATTTTCTTTTAAAGTGATAAAAAAAGCCATAGAAATAGAATGTCTAATTAAGTAAAATATTATTAATAATATATATAATTAATATATATAAATATATAAAAATATATTATTAAAATACATATAGTGTTTTTTGTAGACATTAGATACATCAAAACGCAAAAAACATTGCACGACCTTTTCCTGGTGTTCCATTCACCCTAATTTTGGACCGGTGTCTCGCTTCCACCCATACAATTTTTATGCATACAGAAAAGTACCTGCGGCCGATCCTTGCTTGCGCGTCACCCACCCTAAACTTCTTTGCACAGCAGACACCCGGGTGTTTTTGTGAAAGTACAAAAAAACACCCGGGTGTTTGTCATTGCTAAATTTAGGGTGTCTCCAAACACCCGGGTGCGGAGACTCCCGGTGTTTAGCGGGTACACTTAGGGTGCCGGTGGCTTGCTGCAGTTCTCTGGTATATATATTCTTGATCAGGATCAATAGCCGAGTCGATCTGGCCATGTCCGTCTGTCCGTCCGTCTGTCCGTCCGTATGAACGTCGAGATCTCAGGAACTACTAAAGCTAGAAAGTTGAGATTAAGCATACAAACTCCAGGGACATAGAAGCAGCGCAAGTTTGTCGATTCACAAACCGCCCAAAACTGCCACGCCCACACTTTTGAAAAATGTTTTGAAATTTTTTCATTTTTGTATTAGTCTCGTAATTTTCTATCTATTTACCAAAAAACATTTTGCCACGCCCACTCTAACGCCCACAAATCGCCCAAAACTGCCACGCCCACACTTTTGAAAAATGTTTTGAAATTTTTTCACTCTTGTATTAGCCTTGTAATTTTCTATCGATTTACCAAAAAACTTTTTGCCACGCCCACTCTAACGCCCTCAAACCGCCCAAAGCTGATACGCCCACACTTTTGAAAAATGTTTTGATAATTTTTCATTTTTATATTGGTCTTGTGAATTTCTATCGATTTGCCAAGAAACGTTCTGCCACGCCCACTATAACGCCTACAAACCGCCAAAAACTGTGTTTAAGACTCTCCTTTTCCCTTCCACTAGCTGAGTAACGGGTATCAGATAGTCGGGGAACTCGACTATAGCGTTCTCTCTTGTTAATCTTAGCTTCGAAGAGAACCGTAAACAGGGTAGTAAACAGGCGCGTCAGGTGTTTTCGAACGAAATCTCGCCTAATTGGGCACATCATGGCGGATCTGCCAAAAGAACGTCTCGATGTAACTCATGCGTTAGAAGTCACTGGCACCAACTTTTGTGACCGCACCTTTGGGCTATAGTCGAGTTCCCCGACTATCTGATACCCGTTACTCAGCTATTGGAAAAGCGACACTGACAGTTTTTGTCGGTTTGTGGGCCTAAGAGTGGGTGTTGAGGCACTAATTGATTTGGGCCTAGGGAGAGCAATAAGAAACAACCTTTTGTAGCAGTCACTCTATTTTTATTTAATTTATTTTATGCAAGCGAACAGCTATAAAAAACTTTGTTTCTTCTCCTTCGCCAGTGTTTCCTCAAGTGTCGTACAAGTGTTGCCCTATCCAATAACCGCAGATCATGGGTGTGTTACCAAAAGTTTTCAGGGTTACGTCTTTTTCGCCTAGTTGGCGGTTGAACTTAAATTACGGCGGTAACAGTAGTCGTTCCCATGCGCCTCCCATATGAGGTGCTGCAGGCGGGTTGAAGTGCCACTTAATTGCTTCGTATTTTATGGTGATTTCATCAAAGTCGATCGTTTGAAGTTCTTCTTTCACCATTTTCTCCGTGGCTTTAAAGTTTGTGCCATTGTCAGAAAAGATTTCTTTTGGAGTCCCGCGACGTGTCATAAATTTCCGCAGACACATAATGCATGAGCTTACATCGAGTTTGTGGGCTACTTCTATGTGTACGGCTCTCAGCGTCAGGCAGGTAAAGAGGACTCCCCACCGTTTTTCCATGTGTCTGCCAACGTTGACCAGTATGGGACCGAAGTAGTCGACTCCCGTGTATGTAAAGGGCCTCTCGAACTGTTTTATACAGCACTCGTAGACGAGGTACGTAGAAGTCGTTTCGAATACGATTTATCGTTGACTCGTGCATCATGTGATGTGATTTTTCATGGTAATATTTTGTAATTAAAAATGCGATTTGGGAGTTCTTTGACAGAACGATGGCGTTGTCAGGATTTATGTTATCGTTTCTTCCCTGAATGCGTAGTACGCCGTCTTCGTCCAGGTAAACGTTCAGGGCAATCAACGAGCTTGACTTGTCAATGGCTGAATTATTTTTTAGAGCGGTTATTTCAGCTGAATACACCCTGGATTGCGCCTGTTTATATAGCCACGATTTTGCTCTATTTATGATTTCCGGGTCTAACGTTGTCGGTAGTTGATTTCCGAGACATTTGGCACGTATTCTTTCAATGTATAGCACGAATGTTGCCACAGCTCTGTATAGGCGTCTCCAATCAGAGAAGTACTCTACTGCAAAATCAAAATACTTTAGTTTGTTTACAACAAAGATATGCTTACGTAGTTCACACGGCTCGCTGTTATCGAGAACAATGTCTTGTAGTGGCCATTCGCTTTCTGGCTTGACTAGGAAGTGAGGGCCTTTTAACCAGCGATTAGCTTCAGGTGTTTTGATGAATTTGGTAGCTGAGTCCGCAACGTTTTGCTTTGTGGGAATCCATCGCCATTGGTTTCGACTTGTGTTATCGATTATCTCCCCAACTCTATGCATAACGAATGCTTGAAATTTCCGTGGGTCCATATCAAGCCACTGTAGAACGGTCTTAGAGTCTGTCCAGTAAGTACTTGAATTGATGTTGAGCCTTCTAACATTCATGGCCTTTTTGGCGAGGCCCACTCCAATTACAGCGGCCAGTAGTTCCATGCGTGGTATTGAGACTGGTTTTAGTGGGGCGACCTTACATTTGGCTGCTACCAGTACTGTGTCGACGTCTGCTCCTCACTTGATACGAAGATATGTGACTGCTGCGTAGGCGTACTCGCTCGCGTCTACAAACGTGTGTAGGATCAATCTGGTCGGCATTCGGCAGCAAAGTGGAGTAGAAGCGAGGAAATTCCAGTTCGGTAGCTTGAAGCAGGACCGTTTTCCATTGTTGCCATGACGTGAGCAGGGCGTCGGGCAGTTCTTCGTCCCAGTCTATGCCTGCTCGCCATACTTTTTGCAGAGCTTTTTAAGGCCGATCGTTGTAGCAGATACAGCCAAGGGATCAAAATCACATATACTTGTAGGGCTTCTCGTTTTGTTGTATGGATTCTCCATTTGGACGTCTCTTTTAAGTCTCGCGAATCTAAAAGTATACTTAAAAACGTCGTTGAGGGTTCCCCATAATACCAGACCTTTCGGGCACCAGTTCTTTGGATGTTGTTCGGCTATTGCCCTCTCCAAATGTTTGAGGATAGCGGTAGAGTTCGAGATCCATTTCTTATAGGAATCCTCCTCAGCATGAATGTCTCGGACTTTGATGTTACTGCGATCGCCTCAGAGTCGTCGGTGTAGCTGTCTATAAGGTCGTCCACATAATGAGCCTTTGTAATTGACTCGAAAGCTCGGGGACATTGATCCTTAAATCCTGTGCGTTTTTGTCCCGCACATATGAGCAATACAGGCGCGCAGCAATTCCAAATGTCATTGCCCGCATGACGAATGTGCGGGGAGCTTTGTTGCCCTTGCTAAGCACAGAATCGTTGAACATGCATGTCGCTTTGCTGGATAGTTATTTGATGAAACATCTCAGCGATATCCGCGCACACGCCTATACGACTACTCTGAATGCCATAGAACCTCGGTTAGCGGGTTAGAAATCGGGTCCGTTCGCTAAAGTCATTAAGGGATTTGCGTGACTCTTTGCGCTGCATCCCAACCAATCTTTTTTATTTGGCTTGTTTGGGTTTAGACGATGAATATAGGAGGTACCACACCGGTTTATGTCCTCTGCTATATCTTTGGTTTCCAGTTCGAATGCGTAGTTTTTGTCGACTAGGTTGTCAATTTGGCCTTGAATTTGATCGAATAGCTCTGGTTCTTGTTAATTTTTTGTCGAAGACATTCGAGTCGTTTAAGTGCGTTTGATAGCTTTCTGGGAGAATTACATTTTGTCTCGCCAGAGCAGTCCACTTGATAGCGACCATTTACTTTCTTGCATGTTTCCTCCAGATTCCGTAGCCTTTTTGTCGTCTTTAGAAAAGCTCCCGCGGTGTGATAGGTCTGTGTTGAAGCTTTCTTTACCGTCTTGTCGATGTCGTCCCAGTTGCAACGCCAGTGATGAAGGGAATATTTTGGGTGGCATTACTTGTGCCCTGATACTCCATCTAGCATACTTTTGAGCGATGGCTCATTCGTCTTCCTTCACGAATTTGCGAGGACAGCAAGGTCCAGTTATTTGCGCCAATTAGAAGCATCGGTGCAGCATTCCAATATGATTTATGGGCATCCATGTAGGTGCTTGTATTTGCTGCCAAGTTTATGTGCGTCAACGGTTTGCTTAGGTAGGGCAGGTGTTTGATTGAATGCACGTTGTTGGCCACAGTTTTCTTCCACTCCCCATCTCCGATATTTTTACTGGGCTTTGAGGACATTTCCTCCGTACGGGTGGTGTCTCCGGTCCACTGCAGACAAAGTGGTTCAGAGACACCAGGAACCTTGCGGAGCTTCAGAATTCCTTCATCGATAAGTTTACAGATGAGCCCTCGTCCAAAGCATACGTGTCGACTTTGCTCGCTCCCATAGTGTTACCGGCAGGATTCGAAGTATGATTCTTCGAGGCCAGTTTTTGATGGTGGTACTGATAGTTCGGGTTTAGGAGCTTCTCTGTGAAGGGAGGGTGGTGTTTGATTGCATTTCACGCCGCAATCGCGTTTTGAAACATTTGCGACGGTGCATCTTTAGGCATCTGTAGCAGGCCTTGGCGTCGTTGATTATATGATGTCGCTCCGGAACTGGCAACTTTTAATTTCTCGCATTGGGCGCGTATGTTCGGTGGAGTTGCACATGACGCATGAAGGGTTCGGTTTGGCGTCGTCCTTCTTCTGTCGTCTTCGGGACTCACACTTTCTCCGGTTGATAAGTGCGTGTGGGTATTCACGTCCATGATTTTGTGCAGGTATGACTGTGGAGGCTGCTTCTGCTAATTGTATATCCAGTCGCTAAATGATTTATACAGGGATAGAAGCACTGCGTGGATGCATGGCCAGCTTAATTTATGCTGAGTGGGCAACTTGTCACAAGCTCGCGCAGAAGCATTGGGTTGTCAAGATGTGGTACAGGTTACCGGCCTCCATTGTGGCGCACGCGTTGCGCACTGCCATCGCAAAGTCGATTAGGGACTCCAATCTATCTTTGTGTATACTATTTTACGGATTTTGTCGATGAGCCGGTCGAGGATCTGTTCCGGTCGCCAAAGAGTTTTTAGCGTCTGATAACCTCCGGGACGAGTGCCGGCCAGTAGCAGCTTATCACGAACCAATTCGTAGGCTTTCCCTTTGAGCACTTCTGGGACGAAGCATGTTTTCAGCGTCTGAAATCCGGCTACGAGCAGCTGTTCTCGTCATGCTTATGAAATTGGCCAGTCTGCTGGGTTGCCATTAAAAGTCGGCAGATCCGTGGTATATTTGCCTTGCTGCTGTTGGGATGCAGTTGGTCCAAATGATAGGATGTGTTTTCCTGTGTCCCCTGCTGCTGTGCAAGTATTGCATATTTCTGCTCGATATATTTCTTTTCACTTGGCGTGTCTCTTCTACATCTCTATCATCAGTTTTTTGAGCATGGATATATGATGTCTCAGCTGGCTTATTGGGATTCGATTCGGTTTTGTATTAGTGCCATCTTTCGGCAAGGTATTGTCAGTTCGTTGCGTTGTAAAGCGGCTTGCTGTGAGGTGGAGGGGTATCGTCGACAAGTTTGCACAGTCGCACGTCCATTGTGACTGTGCGATAGAGGCATCGACTCCAACGCAGGCGAAGTGGTACCATGCCTTGCATACGTCGCACTGCACCCAGTTTTGGACGCCGCTGGATAGTCGGTTCTTATTGCATGAACCGCAAGAGTTACATCTCTCTCCATTTTCGAGGTCGGTTTCTTCGTCGTGATCTACTTCAACAGAATTCTACACATACATAGCCTTCATACGTGTACGTGTGTATCTTGGCTTATAGGTATGCGTGTGTTCCGTGTGAATTTCAAATGGTTGGCGTCACTTTTAATTGCGTTAATATTAAGTACTAACAAAGGTTTTAAAGAATGTTGAGGCACTAATTGATTTGGGCCTAGGGAGAGCAATAAGAAACACCTTTTGTAGCAGTCACTCTATTTTATTTAATTTATTTTATGCAAGCGACAGCTTTAAAAACTTTGTTTCTTCTCCTTCGCCAGTGTTTCCTCAAGTGTCGTACAAGTGTTGCCCTATCCAATAACCGCAGATCATGGGTAACACTTTTACCAAAAGTTTTCAGGGTTACGTCTTTTTCGCCTAGTTGGCGGTTGAATTTAAATTACGGCGGTAACAGTGGGCGTGGCAAAAAGTTTTTTGGCAAATAGATAGAAATTTACAAGACCAATACAAAAATAAAAAAAATATCAAAACATTTTTCAACAGTGTGGGCGTGGCAGATTTGGGCGGTTTGTGGGCGTGCCAACATGAATCGACAAGTTTGCGATGTCTGTGGAGTCTGTGGGCTTAATCTCAACTTTCTAGCTGTAGAAAGATCCTGAGATCTCAGCGTTCATACGGACGGACAGACGGACATGGCCAGATCGACTCGGCTATTGAGCCTGATCAAGAATATATATAACACGACTATTGACACATCGCTTCGACAATTTTGGGAGGGGGAGAAATACATATAAACTAGAAATTTTATGGTGAGCCAAATGACAATGCAAATGAGAGGGATTCAGCTTTCGTTCAAAGATCCCAAACAGTAGTTTTCAGTTTTCAGCAGTTTCCACTGCACTTACTTGCCACATTATACAATTAATACCGTAAAAGTTAAGGGATTTTTTGTTGACAGCTCGTTTGGGGTACTAGTGAAAGGTCCTTGCGAGTCTGGCGAAACTTATTCCTTATTTGAATACGTTTTAGAATGTGTAAGTTCGACTCTTTAGCTGACATAGTCAATATGTAAAGCAAAATCTTGGTCATTGTAGTCATCAACTTATTGTATGACCACATGATAAAATCACTTCTATAAATCACACATTTACTGGAGATGAGCTTTTTCGGAAGAGTTAATCTATCTAATCGGGACTTGGGTTACCAATTCATCACTCACCCCTGCGGTAATACTTATCCAAGCCAACGATAAAGGCAAGGAATTCCATTGAACAAAAATATTATTGACATTCACTGAGAACTAAAAAAGGATACTTTGTACTACAAAGTTGGCCTTTCTTCAAATCGCAACGCCACCAAACGACAATTTTTGTAGGACGTAGCACGTATCTTTGATATGCCGGAAATCCTTTCGCCACTATTTATTCATTTTAAGGATTGTGGCCACTTGATCTTGGCTGGCAACAGGAACTTCTAAAAAAAAAAGTTTACTTGTTGAACGAAATGCCATAACTACCTTAGTGTACTCTACGAATTTCGTCTGCCACGCTTTGTTAAAACCAAGATGGATCATATCGAATTTCAAGAATTTTCAAATGCTTCAACCCTTGTTCTGAATTGGCTTTCCCAGCAACCATCGAAGCTAAAAACACTTGTAGCAAACAGAACGTCAGCGTTATGTAAATGCCAAGGCTAACCATGCAGACTGCACAACGCAAGGCATAATGGTTATATAATTGGTAAGTGTCGACTTGTTGTGGAAAAACTAAAGGCTATTTATTTTGGTTTGTGTGTCTTGTCACTTTAGCCATACACCTGGAATTGGCCACTGACTTCAGAACAGACAACTTTCTGTCAAGTCCTCGTCGATTTATGTCTTTTAGAGAGGTAAATGTTCCGAGGACTTAAATGTACAACGACGAGATAAAGCTGTTTTTACTGACAGGAACACGGTCACATTATCGTCCGCCAACGATGGAATCAAACGGAGTTTCATACCTTTACATTCCTTACCTAGGCGTTTCGTTAAGCTACACCATCATCGAGTTGTGGGATAGACGACCTTAATCAAATTAAATTTCGTATCGTGGTCGATGTAGGCTTCGATAGGTTCTTGAACCTTGTCAATGGGACTTAGTGAACCTTTCTTTTTTTAAGTTTATGAAATCGATGATCACGTTTTTTTTTACTACACTTTCTACCATCTGTTGGAATCCTGGTATATATTATGTCTTTTTATATATATCCCGAATCGTCTCTCATCTCAATTCTAATTTTCAGGTGGCTTTGTTTTCATCGCTTCATCAAATACCCATATGGCCTTCGTTGTTGCATTTGTATAATTTTCTCTTAAATATATATTAGTTTTAAAATATCCTAACTTTTCATCTTATAGTACGCTTAAATAGTACGCCTTTGAACTGCCCTTTCGCTCGATGCAATCATGCCTTGTTGACCTTGCTATGTGGTGTGCCATCTACGATGATTTTCAATAAACTAAACAAAAACTTGGGTTCTCCATCAGAAAAAACTAAATAAATTATTTTTTGTAAATTAGCCCTACCCCAAAAACTCCAATATCATCGAATATCATAGTCATTTTCAAATTCTTTCGGAACTCTATTTCAACGGAAAAGTTTTGTTGTCTCAAAAGTCGTAGATCCATTTCGTCGTCTCTTCTCTTTAAGTACACCATGCGTCTTCGTTGCATGAATCTCTTCTCAGGCGAATAGGTCGCCTTTTATTAAAATTATGTAGTATTTCGCCTTCCTTTAACACACTATTCTGCCGCTTTAAAATTAGTGAAATTCCGAATATGTGTAGATGATCATCGAATTTTCTTCGTTTTTCTGATCTTATTTTATGTTTGGAAAATTTTAAATGAGTTACGGCATAAATATTTTCCTTATTTGGGTTTTCTCACGAACACTTACCTACTCGATAAGCCCCCAATAAATCGTATGGTATATCTAATTTTATTCTTATTTCGCCAAAAACATTTTAACCGACTGAGTCATAGTGCAGTTATGTACAAATTTTTACAAAAGTAATAAATAAAAGATGCTCAAAGGCTGTATTTCTGGCATGAAAACGTCTTCCCCTGTCAGGACTCAGGGTTTTGTAATATATAGCCGGTATAGAGGACGTGACATAGCTATACAAATTTACAATTGATTAAAATAAAATTAAAACAATTTTACAAAGTGTGGGCGTAAAAGTTTTGTGCGTTGAAAACCTCAACGTCCGTATGAACATCGATATCTCGAAAACTATGAAAGCTAAACAAGTCGATTCTAGTGACGCCTTGCCGTGTCAATTCCAACGCCTACAAACTGCACAAAGTGTTTTCATTTTTTCATTCACATATTATATTGCCAATTTTTATCGATAAGCCAAAAACAGACCCACTATAATGCCCATTAGCCGACCAAAACGGTCACGCGGTAAACATTTTTTTTTAATTTTTACCTCAAATCAAATAAAAAACAAGAGAGAACGCTATAGTCGAGTTCCCCGACTATCTGATACCCGTTACTCAGCTATTGGAAGTGCGAAGGAGAGTCTTCAGCACATACAGTTTTTGGCGGTTTTGTGGGCGTTAGATTGGGCGTGGCAAAAAGTTTTTTGGCAAATCGATAGAAATTTACAAGACTAATACAAAATGAAAAATATCAAAACATTTTTCAAAAGTGTGGGCGTGGCAGCTTTGGGCGGTTTGTGGGCGTTAGAGAGGGCGTGGCAAAAGTTTTTTGGCAAATCGTTAGAAATTTACAAGACTAATACAAAATGAAAAAATATCGAAACATTTTCAAAAGTGTGGACGTGGCAGTTTTGGGCGGTTTGTGGGCGTTAGAGTGGGCGTGGCAACATGAATCGACAAACTTGCGCTGCGTCTATGTCCCTGGAGTCTGTATGCTTAATCTCAACTTTCTAGCATTTGTAGTTCCTGAGATCTCGACGTTCATACGGACGGACAGACGGACAGACGGACGGAGATTAAGCATACAGACTCCAGAGACATAGAAGCAGCGCAAGTTTGTCGATTCATGTTGCCACGCCCACTCTAACGCCCACAAACCGCCCAAAACTGCCAATCCCACACTTTTGAAAAATGTTTTTATATTTTTTTATTTTTGTATTAGTCTTGTAAATTTTTATTGATTTGCCAAAAAACTTTTTGCCACGCCACTCTAACGCCCACAACCGCCCAAAGCTGCACGCCCACACTTTTGAAAATGTTTTGATATTTTTTCATTTTTGTATTAGTCTTGTAATTTCTATCAATTTGCCAAAAAATTTTTGCCACGCCCACTCTACGCCACAACCGCCAAAAACTGTCAGTGTTAAAGACTCTCCTTTGCACTTCCAATAGCTGAGTAACGGGTATCAGATAGTCGGGGAACTCGACTATAGCGTTCTCTCTTGTTTTTGTTTGGTAATTTGGTCCATGTCGATTTATTTGCTGTGAAATTTATATTATGACACCAATCGTTTTTCTGTACATATGTATGTATATGTATAAGTATCACCCGGCATCATCGATATCTGAAAATAAATTTTAATCTTTACAAGCTAGGTGATGGGTATTTGTTGAGGTAATGGGTCATTTAGCAAACGTATCCCAATTAAGATGTGGATTTGGCAGATTAACACCCTTTACGTAGGCACAGTTTGGCAGCCATTGGTCGGACAAGCCATGTTGGAAAATGTAGTTCAAAGCTTGTCGGTCCGCATATAAAGGTCACAAACAGAGCTACAAAGCTACATATGTATCTGTTTCAGCGCTTACTAGCATAGCCCTCAGCTGAGCGAAAAGCTATGCGCACGAGGAGAGCTTGCGCCCACCGCCCCCACACGCATTTAGCGCCACCCACCCTCAAGAACGGCGAAGCTGGCCGAAGCCGAATACGAGCTCTAGCCGAACCATTGCCGATAGCCCTGGTGCAAGCTGCGGTGACGATGGCACTATCATTGGCGTTTTAACTGTGGACGGTTGCTACTCGCACTCGCTGGCGGATTAACGGCAGAAATATATACACAGATATATGTATATCATATACATATATACCATTATATCTGGAGCTTGTATGTACAAGTCTGCGTAGAGGGAAAACGTTTGAGGACGAAAAAAACCGTATTCTGTATGTGTGTCATTCAAACATGTCTTACATATTCTCACAATTCGCTGGTTACATAAAAACCCACAAACAAACAATTATCGAAGTGTTCGGCAAACAGTGATCGAAGTAAACGAAGTTGCAAACCCGAATTGAATTAAGTGGCCATTAAATTTTGCCATAATCAAATATATATTCTCGTTGTTGCAAAGCAAATTTTCACTGATTACGTCGACGTCGGCAACGGAACACTGCGAAAAAGCAGCAAAGACATCCTTGTAAAACTTATATACATACTAAAATTCGATTTTTTCTTATTTGGCTGTACCGACAAGAATGGGCATGTAACAAATGGCCCTGTTGTAAAAGAGAATAAAAAAATTGGTACAACGATTTACAAGGTGTGCGTGTGTGAGAGAAATTTATAAAAAAATTTATATTTCATAAGTATTTGCAGTGAAAGTGAATAGAATGTAGAAGATAGCGATTAAATGTGGTATAGCTCGTGCCGATTTACATTTAATTAAGACGTTTCAAGGACGTATTTCTTCAAAAAGGAATTGTCCCATTGATTTTTTATATTTGTAACGTAGATCCGAGTACCGAACAAAATTGTAATAAACGTCCCAAGGGAAATATACATATATTAAACATGGGTGTATCCCCGACATTAGCAATCGGCCATTGTGTTTCGGAGATAGGGACCTGGCGTTGCCTACATTTCCGCGCTTTGCCCTTCTCCATTCAAAGCTATAGGCAGTCAAAGTGTAGAATCAGAAATAGAAGCAAAAGCTGAGGCTAAAGCAGGGCCGAGTCCAGTGCGGCGCGTTGCGCAATGAGCGCCGCAAAAAACAGCAACGCCGGCAGCGACGTCACTAGCTGCAGAAAAAGAGTAAGTCAAGCCAAGCGAGCTTGAGTGTCGAAACTTTCCATGATGAAAAGAGAGCAGAAGCAGTGAGACATTTTTACATCATTTAGATGTGTGACCTGTCCAGTTCGTACAGCTGTTCCAGCCACAACCCATTGTCCGCGGCTGGTTACTGCAATGGCGTTGCTGCCTTTGGGCGTTATTTGAACAGGACTGCAACTGCAAGCTAATTCACAAAACCCAACCATAGCAAAACGCACCGAATATGTCATTAAGATGGCGCCCAGCTGTTAACATCAATAGGATTGAATTCTGGCCAGCCTATACTTAAAAAGGGAAGACATACACTTGGAGCTTCTGATTCCAGTTGCGTTCTCTTCAAAGCGCTTCGGCTCCCTTAACTTCTCTGCGCATGCTTGTGGATTCTTAGTTTGACTTCGCACTGCTTTTTTCCACACTTAAGATTGCATAACAGTTGTCAGATAGTGTGGCTAAAATCAGCAGAGGTGAATTAAATTTATTTAATGCCAGTTGGCTCATATTCTTTTAAAAAATAATTTTGTAAAAATATAAAATCTTGGATAGACAGAAAGTTCACTCTACAGCACTGAATATAGAAAATATATTTAAAACAGGTATCCTTTAAGCAAAATCGTGTCCGGTTACGTTCTAAATTTACTAAAGAATATATCTAATTGGTTTTGGCATTTAACGTATAAATGAAAAATTGCAAATTAGCAGCAGTAGTAATAATAATTTAATTTATAAACCATGCCGAAAAAAGCATTCGTACAGAAGGAGCTACCTCTTACATAAAGGAAATCAATAAAAAAGTCAGATAAACTGGGCTTCCTTTTCAAAAACAAAATAAAAAAAGCGTCTTTAACAAACTAAAAATTAAAAAAATTTTAAAACAAATTATATTTTTTTACTAATTATACACATTAAGTGCAATCTAACAAAAAATTGTTTAAGACGTTTGAAAACATATAATATAATTATGTACCGGAATAGTTTATAAAGTTAATAAAAAAACACTAAAAAAAAAATTATACTCAAATAATAAAAAAATATAAATATTAGGGCACAAGGAACAACACTAAACCAATAGTTTAAAAGGAAATCGTTTGAAAGACAATACACCCATCAGCAAACCAAAGAATTACAATGGCCGATAAAAAAATTGGTGAATACTACGCACCGCCTGTAAAAATGGGCAAATGGGAGGGTTTCAAAAAATTCCTATGGAATAGTGAAACTAGCCAATGCCTTGGACGCACCGGATCCAGTTGGGGTAAGTATAGCCAATTTTGTACATATTATTAAATAAATATAATGTCTAATACCAACAAGTAACTAAGTTCGGTATGTCCAGGCCTAAATATGTAAATTTAATTGCAACAGATTATTAAAAACTTTTAAAATAGTTTTTCAGTAGAATAGGGTTTGGGGGGAAAGTACACCCGGCATGTGATCTAGAATATATATACTCTCAAGAATAAATAACGTTGTTATACTATCGATTTGATATAGATTTTAATGGTATAATACCATATATGAGTGTCGGGTATATAAATACAACATATATACATATATATATATATTTTATCAAATAATATTACTTACAAAAAACCATTATTAAGCATATGCTGAAAGCTATTTGGGTTCGGAAGATGAAGTAGTTTAATAGGATGTGTAGGAAACGTCGGTAGTGTGTGTTGCGAATGGGGGTAACCTACTTATTGGCAAACGGGAGTATGCCACCACAGTTAAATTTAAGGTAAAACCCTATGCTCTTTTCGTTATGCAAACAATGGCTGCGTTGTCCTAAATATTACAATGGATAGTGAGATTGTGGAAATTGCTTCCTAGTACTGTTTTGTTTATTTATATTTAAATACATCTTTAGTTCACAGAATAATATGTGCATATACATATATAGATATTAAAACAATGAAAGCAAAGTATTCTTTAATTAAATAAAAATACATTTGTCGATAAGATATCGAAATCTCGGTCCATTTATCAATTGCCACAATTATCATATAAGCAATTTAAAAAATATCATCTGCTACTCAAATATTGAAGTCAATTTGCGCCGCAGAAAACGGGCTACCAGTAAAGCAATTAAGTGAACATCGTTCCAATTTACAGTGATACTCGAAAGTTAGCTATCTACATATACGCTAAAAACCACACTGCGATTTTAACGAAAGCTTAATAATTCGGTTAAAGACTAAAACCTTTATATAAGTAACACTGCAATTAGCTTCCGAATCATAAAAGATTTGCATAAATGAGCACTTGAAAACTATGTAACAGTAAGAAGAATATATAGTATATGTATTCTTTCTCAAGATTAATAGCCAAGTCGATCTGACGATGTCCCTCTGTCTGTCCGTATGAACTTCGAGGTCTCAAAAACTATAAAAGCTAGAAGAGATTTGGCATGAAGACTCCAAAGACATAAACGCAGTGCAAGTTTGTTGACCCATGTTGCCACGCCCACTCTAACGCACACAAACGGCCGAATACTGCCAAGCCCAAACTTTTGAAAAATGTTTTAATATTTTTTAATTTTTTTATTACCCTTGTAAATTTGTATCGATTTGCGGAACAACTCCCACAAACCTTCCAAAGCTGCCACGCCCAAAATTTTGAAAAATGTTTCAATATTTTTTTATGAGCCTTGTAAATTTTTATCGATTTGCAGAAAATCTTTTTGCCATGCCCACAAGCCAGGGCTGAAATTTCTGAGTAACGGGTATTAGATAGTCGGTGAACTCGACTATAGCGTTCCCTCTTGCTTTAATTTAATTTTAAAACAAGTTGTATAATTTTAAATTTTAATTGGGTTACGCTTCCCAATGAATATACCCTTTACTCATAGAGTAAAAGGGTATACTAGATTCGTTGAAAAGTATGTAACAGGCAGAAGGAAGCTTTTCCGACCATATAAAGTATATATATTCTTGATCAGGATCAATAGCCAAGTCGATCTGGCCATGTCCGTCTGTCCGTCCGTCTGTCTGTCTGCCCGTCCGTATGAACGCTGAGATCTCAGGAACTACAAAAGCTAGAAAGTTTTGAAAAATGTTATAATATTTTTTCATTTTGGTATTGGTCTTCTAAATCTCTATCGATTTGCCATAAAACTTTTTGCCACACCCACTCTAACGCCCACAAACCGCCCAAAGCTGCCACGCCCACACTTTTGAAAAATGTTTTGATATTTTTTCATTTTTGTATTGGTCTTGTAAATTTCTATCGATTTTCAAAAAAACTTTTTGCCACGCCCACTCTAACGCCCACAAACCGCCCAAATCTGCCACGCTAACACTTTTAAAAAATGTTTTGATATTTTTTCATTTTTGTATTAGTCTTATAAATTTCTATCGATTTGCCAAAAAACTTTTTGCCACGCCCACAAACCGCCAAAAACTGTCAGTGTTGAAGACTCTCCTTCGCACTTCAACTGGGTGAGTAACGGGTATCAGATAGTAGGGGAACTCGACTTTTGCGTTCTCTCCTGTTTTACTTCGAGATGTAAACTATTCTATAAACGTATAGCACCAACGAAAAACTTGCACATCGAACAAAGGGAATGGGATTTTATGGTATTGGTGTGACATATTGTCAAAACATTTATAACTAAACACCAGTCATTTCCACGAGCAGGATACTTTTGAAATGCAGAAAGCTGGCGCAAGACGCCATAAGTATTCCCAGTGGCTTCACCTATGTGCTCGCTACGACAGCGTGATATTAATCGTAATTCACAGATTCACAGCCTTCTCTTCATAAAAAATCTGTGTGTTTTTTATGAACGATTTTTGAGGAGTTGTTTTGTCAATCAGTCTTCCGCTAACTATAACACATTTAGATTTTGTAGGATTAATTACCAAGATTTTTTCTATCGCTAAAATCTTTCGCTAACTTAAGTGTTCTCCCTTGTTGGTGTCTCGTTCTTTTTATTAGGGTAACTAAGAATTATATCTATGAGAACTTAATAACTTGATTTTTTTCATGTTCCACATCTTTTCAGCGAAAATTCTTCTATTTTACATAATATTTTATGCGGCGTTAACTGGGTTTTTTGCTGCCATTTTTACTGTATTTTATCAAACTCTGGACAATGAAAAGCCAAAATGGATGCTTGACAATGGTTTGATAGGATCCAACCCAGGTAAGTAACGGGACAACATCCTACATTTTAATAAACGTAAATCTTATATAGGTCAAGTTTTTTAAGTATTAGTTGTTAACAATTGTGATGTCACTTGGTAATCTGTACAAACGTTCCTATTAATCATAAATTAAAAAATAATTAATTGTGTTGGAGAGTAGAGTTAAGAAAAAATGTACCAAATTTAAAATACAAATTTAATATTTTCTTAATTATAATTTATTATTATATCTGTTACTAGAGTAAAAGGCTATACTAGATTTGTTAATAAGTATATAACAGGCAGAAGGAAGCCGTTCCGACCATAGAAAGTATGTATATATATTCTTTATCAGGATCAATAGCCGAGTCGATCTGGACATGTCCGTCTATCTGTCCATCCTGAGGGAACGTCAAGATCTCAGAACCTTAAAGGCTAGAAAGTTGAGATTCAGCATGCAGATTCTAGTGACAAACGGAGCGCAAGTTTGTCGATTAATGTTGCCACGCCCACACTAACGCCCACAAACCGTCCAAAACTGCCACGTCAACAATTGAAAATTGTTTTGATAATTTTTTACAATTTTGTCAGTCTTGTAAATTTTTCTGTACGCCAAAAACCGCAGTATGCAAATTTCTCCTTCGCACTTCCACTACTATAGCGTTCTGTCTCTAGCGTTTGAGTTTTCCAAATTAAATTTATTTTCATACCACAGGAATAACAATAGCTTGAACGCATTATTTTTGTCTATCTTTTATAATAACATATCATTACTTTACGTTTCAATTAAATTATTTAAAAATAAATAATTTGGAAATGGTACTTTTTTACCCCGAGAGATCAAAATCAAAACATTGAAGATGTCTTTAAATTGTAAAGTGCATTGGGCAACTTTGAAGTGTATGGAAACAGAGTACAGAGTACCTGATGTTTTAGCGCCTGTTTCTTTTTATACCCGTTACTTGTAAAGTAAAAGGGTATACTAGATTCGTTGAAAAATATATAACAGGCAGAAGGAAGCGGTTCAAACTTTATAAATTATATATATTCTTCATCAGGATCAATAGCCGAGTCGATCTGGTCATGTCCGTCTGTCCGCCCGTATAAACGTCGAGATCTCAGAACTATAGAGAACTAGAGAGTTCAGATTAAGTATATAGACTCCTGAGACATACACGCAGCGCGAGTTTGTGAACCCATGTTAAGGCCCACAAACCACGCCCACACTATTGGAAATTATTTTAATTTTTTTTATAGTTTTTTTAGTCTTGCAAATTTTTATCGATTTGCCAAGTTCACAAACTGTCATTGTTGAAGAGCCTCCTTCGCACTTCCACTAGCTTAGAAACGGGTATAAGATAGTCGGGGAATTCGACTATAGCGTTCTCTCTTGATTACTTTAAACATCAGGACAACACTTACTCATAATTTACGCTAGTTTATAAGAAATACAAATCTCTTTGGATGAAACTCTAACAAGGACACATACGAAATCTAACCAGAGAGATGTCTGTTTCAAATATGTATATACAAGTATCGTGCTTTAAAAAGAAAATAATTACAATAATTTATTTTTACTCATCTCCACGCGAAAATTTTATTATCTCTACATTAGGTCTGGGTTTTCGACCAATGCCTCCAGAAGCAAATGTTGAGAGCACACTAGTTTGGTACGAGTCATCAAAGAAGGATAACTACAAGTACTGGGTGGACGAGACTTCACGTTTTCTGAAATGTAAGTAACACTATGAATATACATAGTTGGTTTTTAATGCCCAAAATTCAAATTATTTTTTTTTAAAACATACTTTTATAGGTAAAATGATAAAAATTTACTTTATTAGTGCATTTGGGTTTTGATTAGTTTTATTATACGTTCTCAATAATAACAAATAAAACACTTTTTTAATCTAAAACAGTTTTTAGTAGCTGTACCCTTTCTGTCAGTCCATGTGTCGATCTGTCTGTCTATCCATATGATCGCAAACATCCTTGAATTTATAAAGGCAGGAAACAAAAGTCCTTTATTTATTACACCCTTTTAGACGATACATTAATTTCAGTCAGAAGTGTCCAACAACAAGAAGACATTTCCTATATAAGTATTTATATTCCAGATCAGTCCGTCTCTTTCTACGAAAACTAGTCTATCAATTTTTAACCTATCTGCATCAAACTTTCCCAAAAGTCTTCCTTTTGTATCAGGTTATAAGTCCATACGGACCGGAGATATTCCATTGAAATATTCAAAATAAAAATGGAAAAAATATGTATTATTATCGCTTTCATTCGTTTTTGACTATAACGCGATATAGTTTTCTAAACACTAGTTTTTGGACAATACAAAATTTTTGTATTATTTTGAACTAAATGGGGCGACTATATCATATAATTCTATTAAATAATAAAATAGGTAAGGAAATTAATTTTACTATTTGTGATCATAAAGTGTTGGTAACGGGGAAAACTAGTTTTTATACCCGTTACTCGTAAAGTAAAAGGGTATACTAGATATGTCCGAATCTATGTCCCTCCGTATGGACGTCGAGATCTCGGAAGCTATAAAAGCTAGTAAATTTAGATTAGACATACAGACTCTAGTGACAAATACGCCGCGCAAGCTTGTGTTAAAACGTTGCCACGCTCACTCTTCTCCCACATGGCAATGTTCCAACACTATCGAATAATTATTTTGTTCACTGCTATTATTTGAGAAACAACTGAAGATAAAAACATAACAGTAATGTTCAAAGCGTTGCTTAATATCGTTCAGGATATTGTACTTAATCTGTTCAAACGCTTTGTCCTCAGGGACAAAAATAAATAAAGCATTTCCTTTTCATATAAATTTAAATTTATGTCACATAAATTTCGTATTTAATAATGTATATTACATTTATTGCATGATTACTCGGCATGGGCTTCTGATTTTACCTATTTCATTGAATTCATATTATTTTTATTATTATTTTCTTTTGGTAAACGACAATAATAAGATCACAGTAAGTTATACTTAACTCGAACAAATAGCAAATAGAAAACTGTATCGCTATTGTATAGTATAGCAAAAGGCGCAAATTATATAAACAATATTTGCTTATGTAAAGCAAATAAAAAATAGTTACTTATGAAAATATTTTAATTTACTTTGCATTTCCAATTTATTTTTACTGGACATTGCTCGTAAATGACGTTTTACTATTCGCAGCTTACCAGGATCTTGAGAAGCAGAACCAAGTGAACTGCAGCTTTGAACATCCACCACAAGACGACAAAGTCTGCGGCATTGATGTCGCGAGCTTCTCGCCATGTACGGCTGAAAACAACTTCGGCTATCACGTTGCCCGGCCATGTATATTCCTTAAGTTGAATAAGGTGAAAGACATCATCTATTGGACAAATCAAAGCATTTCTTGATCATGGAAGCTTAATTTTCTTTATAGATTTACAATTGGATACCAGAAATTTACAATGATTCTAAGACCTTGCCAGATCATATGCCAGAGGAACTGAAGCAGCACATCAAGGAAAAGCAAAGTCTTAGACCCAATGAAGTAAGCTTGGAAAAAAATTTGAATAATAATGTAATTAAATTTAAAAAAAAACTTATTTTATTGCTATTATTTCCGTTTCTAGACAAATGTAGTTTGGGTCTCGTGCGAGGGAGAAAATCCCGCTGATGTCGAAAACATAAAAGCACGTGACTACTATCCACGCATGGGTTTCCCGCGTTACTATTTTCCGTTTAAAAACATTCAGGGATATATACCGCCCATTGTAGCTGTTCAATTTACCGTTGAAAGTAAGTGAAAATTATATATTTATGACAATGATGCAATAATAAAGTGGCAATGCTGCTTTTTTTGTTAGAAGTTTTGTATAAATACTTAAGTGTAATAAAAATAAGATATTTGATTAAATACCAAAATTAATTTTAAAGTCAGAAAGGGTATTTAACGTAATTTTTACATGTTTTTATTCAGTTTATATAACCACATATTATCGTCTTACCAGAACATTTATAGCACCCATAACTACAATTTTACGGTACAATACACTAGTCCTGATGCTAGGAAAACATAAGCGTTTGAATTAAACGTAGAGTTTCCTAAAAATTTTGTTTGTTTCTAAGCCATTTATTCGTATTGCGAGTAAGGAGTCTATCCACATATCATGGAGTGTTTTTTCTTGTTCTTGCCTTCAAGTTGTTGCATAGTAAAAAAAAAAATAGTGCAGTCTACAAGCAACGGTTAAAAAAACATTTAATTTTGATCAGAATTATTAGCCTATTGACTATTCTTGAGATTTTGTTAACCCTTTTAAATTGTATTTTCAAAATAGGTTTTAATGGCATAGTTAAAAACGTAAATTCTGTTCCGAAAAATTTTGCAAAACTTAATAATTTTCTTATCTAGTAATAGAGGTACACGCTACTTAAGTAACATTTTAAATCATACATTTGCAATGTGTTAAAACTTAACTTTGTTAACTCTTAATTTTAGCCGGCGTTTTGATCAACATTGAGTGTAAGGCTTGGGCCCGCAACATTAATCACGATCGTTCAGACAGAAGAGGATCCGTTCACTTCGAGTTGATGGTTGATTAAGAAAGTCGTTAAAAGACGTCATTGGCGAGAAGCGATCGACCGTATTATCGAGAAATAAATGAGAAAATAAAATAAAATGAAAGAATGGAGTATAAAAACATGCAACAAGACCCACACAAAATAGATACGAAAAAAAGTAGCATCGCAGAAACATCAGGTTATTGCAAAAACCAAAAAAATTAACGTGCGAAATACAGCAGCAACCAAAGAGAAAATTTAAAAAAAAATAAGCTACAAAACCAATGAAAACCTTTAAGATAAAATAAAACTAGCCCAATAAAGCAAAACAAAATGCTAAGAATATTCCACCCAACCCAACGCTTACTAAGCAACGCCCCTCGCATAATAACAAGAAAACCTTAATTTTGTATTATATCATTATTTCTTTAGAAAACGAATTAGGCGATATCATACACAAAACTTTCATAACAAAAACATTTTTCTTTTTAAATTCTTTGTTGTTTTTCGGTTTATATTTTTTTACCCTCATAGCAAAAAAAATCAAGCACCCCAGTCAAAAGTACTAAAAGGCTTAACTTATGTTGTACTTATATTTTGGACGATAACCAAAGTTATACAAAAAATTTTACCATTATTTATATATGTACAATTCGAGAAAATATAAACAAATGCATATATGTGAAAATGAGAAAAATTAATCAACTTCAATTAGCAAACTAAAACACAGAAACCTTAATAAAAAATTTAAATAAAGGAAAACTGAACAGCTAATAGAGACATATATCTATTAAATTCTCTTTAATTATTATTGAAAGCCGCAAATCCAAGATCACAGATGGGTAAATCGCATTAAAATATATAAATTAAAGAAATAAAACACAAGAAAACAGAATTAACTGAATAAATAGTAAAGAGATTACTAGTTGCAATAATAATGAACACATATAATTAAAATATATTATGTATTCTACACTACAGAAATAATAAAAATAAATTAAATTTGCTCTACCCAAATAAAATAATTCCGTTTCCATCCCATTTATGTTTTACAGCGTAATCCAGCGAAAAATAAATAGTGCATCCCTTCCCAAATTTAAGATTCTGAAATGTCTTTCATACTTCGTGGTACAGAAAGTGGAATTTGAATTGGCATATATGTATATGTTATAATATTTTGTTATTTACTTACTGGCAACCGTTCAGCAAATTGTGAAAATTATAAAGAAATATGAGTCTCAACAAAATAAAAATGTCTAATTTTCCCACGAAATTTCTTTGATTAGTATAAGGTGTTGAGCCATATAAAATGATGTAGTCTTGCTAAAAAGTGCAAAATGTGCAGCCTAAATAAAAGTATTTGAAGCGTAATTTCATAAAATGAACCTAAAGAAAAATTTAAAAGAAATCAAGATTGTAATATTAATGGCATGTCCATTCTTAATGCAAATTGTATATGTGGACTTAAATATTTTTTGAAGTGTTATTTGACTTCATCAAGTTTATGTTTAACCAGTCTACGTTATTGAATAAACAATAATAAAAACTTTTAAATACAACGTAAAATGGTTAGAACGTGTAAGACGAAATTGGTTTTTTAAAATCTTTGTAGTGCATGTTTTCCTAAGACTAAGCTTAACCAATTATAAAATTAAAGCAATTAGTTATGTAGTAAAACGAAATTACATCAAACATTTTAATTTTTAACCAAAAATTCTGGTTGGGAGATCGTTTGAAATATATTTATCCTTTAGGTAACCGCGGGCAGAATTACATTTAAATCAAGCTTATTACTTTATTATTTTCCGCACACATTTAATCTGGAAGACGCTATTTATTTTGCCATTTTCCCGGAAAAGTGTTCTCCGAAAACCGTCGATGAATATTAGTAGGTTATCTAGGGTAAACAAGCTATTGATTGTTTTCTAAAAAATAAAAAAAAATATATATTCTAAACACATAAATTAAATAACAACTGCCAATTAAATATTTTTCCCAAATGCTAAAAAAATAAAAATATCTTGATCTGTTGCTGATTGGAATCATCTGCCAGCGGTTGCCAATAACTTGCTATATGATTCGTTTTCGAATAAAATATTACTTTCAAGACTTTCTATATTTTACTAGCGGCAACAACTAAAACATTATTTAATAAAAATTTATCTAACACGTATATATAAACTGCCATTTTTTATGAATTAATAAAAACGTAGAAAAAATAAAACCAAGAAAAATCGAAATTTTTGTAAGTAAACCGGCTACCAAAGGTTTTTCAATGATTGTTTTAGAAATTTTAAGTATGAACATATTCATAAATATGCCCATTAATCTTGTTCAAAATTCGTTACAAAAAAGTTTTCTAAGGTCTCCCACAGAAAAGTTAAACACACTGGAGCGTGTGTACAAATCAACGATTATTGATCAATTTTCCGTTCCTTCGCAATTGATATAAATTAACGGAAAGGTATGACAAAACTAGTGACATTACCAAAATTAAATTAAATAGAAAAACGTGTATTTAAATTAAACTAAGCTCTAAGAAAGTATAAAAATTACTAAATATATGCAGATATATATATGTTAAATGCATATATGCATGGTCAAGAAATTAAAAAAGGTTATTTAATGTAAGTATGCATTGATTTATAATTTTTGTTTTACCAATTAATTAACAATTTTCGTTGATGGTATAAACCAAATCAAAAAACCGCAGTACACGGAAGGGTATAAATAAATAGAGATAACTTGTTTATGACCCACAATAAATATGTTTTCTTTAAAAGTTATTACACCAAAAAGAACATAAATCAATAATACAAATTTGATTTTCTGGTCAGGCTTAATTAAGAATTTCAATAACACAACCAATATTGCTTTTACAACTTCTTCATTAAAGCAGATGATAAATATATGTTGGTAACAAAACGATAAACAAACACAGCTTTTTGTATTATTTAAGAATAACTAAAATAGAAAAATAATAAAAAAAAATATATAAGCTGTAATATTAAACGAAACTTACATCAAGAAGTAAATAAAAAAATAACGTAAACAAAAACAATGTGCTACATAATTCTTGAAAAATCCCCATTAAAAACGAAGTCATTGTACACGTTAAAAAGAATAAATTGTTTGACACATTTTACTGAATTCAATAAAAATAATATGTTGATATGGAATTAAGCAATTCCAAATAAACAAAGAAAAAAAGATTTTTATTATAGCTTTACTATCAAAAAATAAACAAACATACTTTTTTTAAAAAAATAACTTATGACAAAAAGCATATTGTAAAATATGCTGGATTATTCATACAAAACAATAGAAAACGCTATAGTCGAGTACGTGGGCTATCGAACCCTTGCCACTCAGCTTAAGTAGCTACGAGATGGACGATTACAAATGCTATAAATAAATATATAATATATACATATGGCAAAAACACCTTCACACACTTACAAAATGGTAAAGCTTGTTTTATACCCGTTACCCGTAGAGTAAAAGGGTATACTAGATTCGTTGAAAAGTATGTAACAGGCAGAAGGAAGCGTTTCCGACCATATAAAGTATATATATTCTTGATCAGGATCAATAGTCGAGTCGATCTGGCCATGTCCGTCTGTCCGTCCGTCTGTCTGTCCGTCTGTCCGTCCGTATGAACGCTGAGATCTCAGGAACTACAAAAGCTAGAAAGTTCAGATTAGGCATACAGAGACATACAGAGACATAGACGCAGCGCAAGTTTGTCGATTCATGTTGCCACGCCCACTCTAACACTCACAAACCGCCCAAAACTGCCACGCCCACACTTTTGAAAAATATTTTGAAATTTTTTCATTTTTGTATTAGTCTTGTAATTTTCTATCGATTTACCAAAAAACTTTTTGCCACGCCTACTCTAACGCCCACAAACCGCGCGAAGCTGCCACGCCCACACTTTTGAAAAATGTTTAGATATTTTTTCATTTTTGTATTAGTCTTGTAAATTTCTATTGATTTGCCAAAAAACTTTTTGCCACGCCCACTCTAACGCCCACAAACCGCCAAAAACTGTGAGTGTTGAAGACTCTCCTTCGCACTTCTACTAGCTGAGTAACGGGTATCAGATAGTCGGGGAACTCGACTATAGCGTTCTCTCTTGTTTTTTATTTGCTTTTATTAAGTTTATTCAGTTGACCTTTGTCTTCGGTCTGTCTTCATGAATCTTAGTTTGTATATTATTTATTTATTTTATTCAATTTTGTTTAATTACACCCGTTACTAATAAAAGGGTATACTAGATTCGTTGAAAAGTATGTAACAGGCAGGCATTCCCGACTATATAAAGTATACATATTCTTGATATTCAATAGCCAAGTCGATCTGGCAGTCTGCCCGTCTATCAAATAAAATTTCCCGCTCCGACACGGACATTCTGATAAATTACACGACCTCGTTCATGGGCTACGCTCTATAACGAATCACAAATGTACACACATTGATTCGAACTTCAGTTCTAATTTTAATGTGACAATCAACTTATTATAGGGTAAGTGTATTATCACTAAAACTTTATTTTCCATTAACTTAATCTTCAGTATTCTTCTTACTACTTCATTATTCATCTTAGTACTTTAAATTCTTAATTATTTTATTCATCTTTCAATTTAAATCCATCTTCAATTATTTCTATTAACTTTTCATGTTTTAAATTAAACTATTCTTTTATTTTTTTCTTTTAACTTTTCTTAAAATTTTCAAAATTTCTTCATTCTCTTTTCTCATTGTATTCTCATTTTCTTTTCTCGTTTCATTTTCCATTTTCATTTCTCGTTTTCATTTCTCATTTTCATTTCGAATAACAACATTTTCACAATTCCACTCTTGGGTCAGGTATATACTGTCTATTTCAACAGTTTCATCTGGCGGGCTAGCATCGATCTCCAGCTAGCTTGGCACCTGCCCATTTGGCAGTTTTCTTATCCTTTCATTTGCATACCTACTCTTACCCTTAAAATAATATCTGTCGTTCTCTAATACATCTATAATCTCAAATGGGCCTCTATATTTAGCATCTAATTTAGTTTGGTTTGGTTATTAAGCAACACAAAATCTCCAACACTAAATTTGACTATGTTCACACTATAAACTAATGCGTACACTTAATGAGTTCAATTCGGGTGTTTGAATCTAACTGACTCGCTACTGCGAGGGCATCGCCTTTTATTCATTCTTACATAGGTTCTTATCATCTAATTATATAATGCAGCGCTTGTAAGACGCTGCAGTCTGCGTTGGTCAATGCAGCTGAGATTTATCTTAAATCTATATATGTGACCTATGACTGCGCTAATCACCTCCCGCGTGATCATATCTCTTAACACTTCGGCAATAGACCACTGCAATCGTACTTATCTGTGGATGCCACTTATGTTGTCCCCTGCCATGTTTATTGCAGCCCATAAATAGAACATATTTATAGTTTGTCTACTTATCATGTCTAAACACATCTTTAGACATTCTCCGGGGGGGAAAAGTGTACGGCCAGTAGTTGTCTCTCATTTATGCGTTGTCTCCGGATATAAAAGACCATTATAATTATAATTAGAGCCGAGTGTCCGCTTGCCGTTTGGAAAATCAAGTCATCAATGTGTACTTTGTTATTTTTCAGAGTCTTGATGCGCATTTGAAGATTTTGTAGTTCATTAGTGTTGTTGACAATCAAGTGCTTCAGCGGGACCACGTTCCATGTCTCCTTGTCATCTATAATTCGTAAACTGGGAAAGATAGACATTTCAGACGCTGTCGAAATTACTTTTTGAGGAGTAATTATTGTTGTATCCCCTAATATTGCTGTGCATCCTGCAGGTAGTTGTATAATGCCTTGATTGGGCAGTCTTATAACTTGATGCTGTTCGTTGCATCTTATATTAGCTGTTGTATTCCGAAACAGTCTAAATAGCCAACGGTTGGATCCACTTATCTCTTTGATGAACGAATTGCCTTGGAATTCCATCATTTCGCATGAGTGTGCCTTGCTTGGATTCAATGGAGATATTTCGCAAGAGTGATCATCCGCGTTTTTCCATGCCCAATTATTTTCGCAAAGCCATGTTGTCGAATCCTCTTGTCTGCATTGGTTAATTTCCATTTCAGACATTAGGTGATATGCGTTTATGTCTGTATTGATCGCAAAATATTTAGAATTCAATTTCGGAATAAGCTTTGTTCCGTTTGTCCACAGTGGTATTGGGATTACTTCAAAGAGATCCGTTTCCTTATTGTTGTATATCGGCAATTTTGCTTCAATGAATAGGACATTATCCTTCAACATAGCTTGTGCCTTCATCAGTTTATAGATCAGTGGTAATTGTATAACTGAATTTCCTCCCGGTAGCATTTGTTTTCGTCCTAATTTTTGCTTAACTTTTTCGAGCTCCTCCAGCATTTTGTTAGGCGCAATTAGTGTAGGATGAATTCTTCCTTCACTAATGTCCGTTACCATTGAGATCGCTGTTGCTTGTAGGCTTTCTACCTCTTCAATCCAGTTTCGCACTTGATTTGATAACATAAGGAATTTAATTGACTCCTTATATACCATAAAGTGCTCCTTCATGGTTTCTGCAATAATATTGACTTGTTGGGTCAGTTTTCCCAAATTCCGGTTTGCTTCTATCGTAGTTGCTCTTACTAATTCTTCCGTGGCATTGATGACCGAGGTCTGATTGTCAACATATTCCATTAGATGTTTTTCGTTTTTTATGATCGTTTGCATATTTTCCTGTATTCTATTTGCATTTCCGATATCAAAGAACAGTATAAACCTTTTCTTTCGGTTGCCGTAGTATTTTGTCTGTTTCTTTTATGTTGTCAATTTTTGTCCGTATTATCGTGCCGAAGAAATCGCAGTAGTCCTTCCGTTTTTTTGCAAACCAGGCGGGATTTTTTCAGGAAGTCCTCTGATTGTTTTTTGACATCAAAATAGGCTTGCATGTCATAATAAAACAATAATTGCCAACTGGATGTAGCGACTTCAATTTAACCAATTTTGTTCACCATAACTGCAGCTTTTGCTTCGATGTCGTAAATTTTCCCAAGTTCTTTGGGAATTTCTTCCGAATTTCTTGTCGCAGGTGTAGCTTGCAACATCAATAAACAGCATAGCACAGTAGCTATGCTTCCAGTGCCATTCCTTTTGCCTTTTGGAATTTGCTGCCTAAGCTTCTTGTCCTTGCGTAGCTGCATTGACTCCGTTATAGATGGCGTTGCAGCTCCAGCTGGTTTTGCTTCGCTAACAGGAAGTTGACAGATCATGTTTAGCGATCTTTTTACTTCCCCATCGCTTGTTTTAACCGTGACTACCCGGATTTTATCATCTTGTCCTTTAGTCGTACTAATGATTCTTCCCATTGGCCATCTTGCAGGGTGAGTGTTCTCATGTTTTATAAGAACCAACTGTCGCTTCTTCAGATTTGGCTTTACCTGGCGCCATTTGGTTCGCTGTTGCAATGACACCAGATACTCCTCTTTCCATTTCTTCCAAAAATCACCTCTGATGCGTTGAATAAGCTTCCATCTATCCAAAGAGCTTATTGTCTTACTTTCGTCAAAATGTTCAGGAGCTCCAATTAGAGGTCTTCCCACCAGAAAATGACCCGGCGTTAATATTTCCTCACCATCGTTTTCGCTCCTTACAGTGACTAATGGGCGCGAGTTTAGTACTGCTTCGATTTGACATAGCAGCGATGCAAATTCTTCATATGTAAAGCTGTTTTCACCAATAACTCGTTTAAGGTGATACTTCACTGATTTTACACCGGCTTCCCATAAACCTCCCATGTGGGGGCTTCCCGGGGGGATAAAGTGCCACTTGCGCCATTTAATTAGAATATCGAATATATCCTTTTGAATCTTAGGACCAGCTATAAAACCGTCATTTAGGCTTAGTCCATTTGTCGTTTTGCGGATGCGTCAAAAACTACTCGTAGCTTCGTAGTTAAGCTTCCAGGCCTGATGATTGCTTGATGGGGTAAATAGTATTTACCTTAACCCGTTGCCTTTACAGATTCCATATGTCCCATCTTAAGGTATTCGTTCATGAATTCGTTGTATGCAGCCCAGTTTTTTGGGTTTCTTTGAAACTTCTTTTCCATTTGCATGAGCCTTGCCATTGCCTGTTTGCGAGAGTCCCCCAGCTTTGCCTCTTGGCGGAAAGGAATTGACACCACAAATCTGCCTTCCTCGTTGATGACAGTTGTTTCTTGGAATTTTCTTTCGCATTCTGCATTGTCTGTAATTGTCTCATCGGCTTCATCTTCCAATTCCCAAAAGCGATCCAGGTCCTTTAGATTTATTGTTGTAGTGGCACTTATAATTTTGTGCTTTGCTGCTCGAGTTATCTTTCCGGACACAATCCATCCAAATTTGGTTTTTTGTCCCAAGATTCCATTCACGGTTTTTATTTTTTCCATCATAATCAGGGGAAATAGATCCACACCTATCACCATGTCAATTCTGCTTGGCTCGTTGAATCGTGGATCTGCTAGCCTGTAGCCCTTCCACTCTTTGTTGATATCAATATCAAACTTTTTGCTGGGAAGGGCTCTATGGAGTGTTGGTAAAACCAATGCTTCCGTTGATACTTTGAAGCTGCTTGGAATTTTTGGTTTGATCGTCAGGTGGACACTATTTTTTGATAATTGAGTAGTCTGGGAGATACCTTCGACCTCTATAGTACTTCTTACTCTGGGAATCCTTAATATTTGTGCTGCTTCCTCTGAAATCAGCGTCTTCTGGGATCCACCGTCAATAAGCGCCCTCAACTCGTTGTAACCTCCAGCTTTGTTTTTCACTAAAACAACAGCTGTAGCCAATAGTGTGTCTTGGCCTTGCTTAAGGCTATTGCTGTTGATACTGCGTTTTGTGTCTTTATGAAGAAGGCTGTTGTGTCTTTTGGAGCATCGATTGCATGTAATTTTCTTTCTGCAATCGATAGCATTATGCTTTCCAAAGCATCTAAAGCACATGCTGTTCTTTTGAACGAATTCTTTTCTTTTTTCGATTGATTTTGCTCTGAATTTGAGACACTTTATCATATCGTGGCCATCCTTAGAGCAAAAGGCACACGATCTAACTTGCACTTTTCTTGTAGCAAGCTGAGCGGTATTTTTGGTAATGGCATTTACTGAGTTGTATTGTTGCTCAACAAACTCTAGTACATCTTGTAAGGACTGTATAGCTCTTGCCTTTTTTACATGCTGTTCATACAGCTGCAAGGCTTCTGGCGAAAATTTCCGCAGCAGAATTTCAGCTAAAATTACGTCAGCAGAGCTTCCTATTTTTCCTTTTTGCTTTATGATGAATATGCTCTCGGTCGCAGTATCCAAAAACTTCCCTAAATTTTTCTCATCGTGGGGCAGCAAGCACTACAGTTCCATTAATTTGTTGAAGTGTTGGGAGAATATTTTTCTGCTATTCTCATAGCGTTTGCAGATAAGCTCCCACGCTGCTGCATAGCTAGCCGCTGATCCCGTTATCAAATGGCTAACCACCATTTGAGCTTCTCCTTTTAAGCAGGCTCTTAAATATCCCAGCTTCCTTGTGTTGCTGAGATCCTTCCTGCTGTCTATTAGTTCAGAGAACAGCTCGTAAAATGTTGGCCATTCCTTCGCATTTCCATTGAACGTTGGAAGGTCCACTTTTGGGAGTTCTGGCACGTCGTAGTTGGAACTTTTAAACTGTTCCAACTTCCTCTGAAGTACCATCTCTAGTGCGGCAACATCAGATTGCAGAATGTCTGCCTCATCTTGATCAAAGGCAGTTCTGCCATACTTGTTTTCAAGCAGTTTCAGTGTGTCCGTCACGTTGGACCAATGACTTTTCATCATTGCCAGCTGCTTGACTAGTTCAATCTCACTTGAACTATCCAGGGTTTCGTATATTAGGCTTATCTGTTGCCTCACCCTGTCCGCTCTTCTGTCCACCAGTTGAACCAGATTATCAACTGGACTGGAGCTCCGAGCTGATGCGGAATCTGATAATTTTGATCCACTTGGTATATTTACCTCTTCAAGTGTTTCTACCTTTAATTGCGAATCCTTGTAGGCCTTGACAGCATCCATAGTTTTAATAAATATTTTATCATTAAAATATTGATGATCGCCAACTCCCAATTTTACCAGTGCATTGTTGTTAGTAGTAAATTGGTCTACCAATGCTTCTATTGCTGGTATAGATGCCTTGTCCTTGATGGCTTGCAGTATTTTGTTCTGCAGCACTCCTTGGTCTTGCATCAATTTCACAGATCTTTCCGACAACATCTTGGGAAAACAATCACTGTGACTTGTACTTTCTGCTTGTATTCTTTGGCGTGATCCGTTGGAGGATTTTTTGATTGGTCGCCCAGTTGACCTAGCTGTGCCTCGACTCACAGCTGATTGATCAGCCAAAGAAAAGCAAGAACACAATGTTTCACCTTATAGTCCTAGTACTTTAAGGCGTGGTCTTTTATTCTGTGTTTCTTACCACTGGTGGGGGAAACAACAGAATCACTCGAATAACCTTGCTCTTTTTACTTTTAAGGCGCTGGTTTCTTCTTCCTTGTTTCTTACCACTGGTGGGGGAAAACAACAGAATTTCTCGAAGGACCAAAATGTTCACACTATAAACTAATGCGTACACTTAATGAGTTCAATTCGGGTGTTTGAATCTAACTGACTCGCTACTGCGAGGGCATCGCCTTTTATTCATTCTTACATAGGTTCTTATCATCTAATTATATAATGCAGCGCTTGTAAGACGCTGCAGTCTGCGTTGGTCAATGCAGCTGAGATTTATCTTAAATCTATATATGTGACCTATGACTGCGCTAATCACCTCCCGCGTGATCATATCTCTTAACACTTCGGCAATAGACCACTGCAATCGTACTTATCTGTGGTTGCCACTTATGTTGTCCCCTGCCATGTTTATTGCAGCCCATAAATAGAACATATTTATTGTTTGTCTACTTATCATGTCTAAACACATCTTTAGACATTTCTTTATTTCTTTATTTCTTTATTTCTTTATTTCTTTATTTCTTTATTTCTTTATTTCTTTATTTCTTTATTTCTTTATTTCTTTATTTCTTTATTTCTTTACTTCTTTATTTCTTTATTTCTTTATTTCTTTATTTCTTTATTTCTTTATTTCTTTATTTCTTTATTTCTTTATTTCTTTA